>NW_007249853.1:198105-263526 GCF_000164805.1 Carlito syrichta
TGAGGCGGAAGGATCGCCGGAGCCCAGCAGGTCGAGGCGGCGGTGGCTGGGAGTGGCCACCGCACTCCAGTCTGGGCAACAGAGCGAGACTTTCACTAACTAACTAAATAAATAAATAAAAATAAGTTACAAATAATTTATCTGTGTCCCAACTCAATTTTTTCATAGTGTCTAATCAGCTGCTATATCGTAAAACCTAAACCTAGTGGAAAGGGGTCTGACTTGTGTCTTACTTCTTGATTTACCTACCAAACTGTTAAACACTTTTTTCTTGACAAGTTTTTGTGAAAAATGGAAGATTCTTTATGTTTTAAAATGTTGCCGATGGCTACCCGTTTATAATGCAATCATTTATTTGAGTAACTTCAAAAGCAAAGCACTTCACAACTGCTAAATATTCTGTTGCACTCTAAATATTACTCAAGGCATGTAAACACAGTTGTTTTCTAGTCATGTCTCTTATCAAAATGTGTGGCTTACGTTTGTAGCGATGCTTTCATCTATTATTTGACATTGACATATTAATTTACCTAAGATATCATGACCTGTTCGAATGATTATTTTCAGAAGCATGGCCTTGAACCCAAATTAACATTAAATTTCAAAATAAAGTCCTTTTCTTGGGAACTTACTCCAATGCAGAGATGAGTTGTGCAGGCTTTATCCAAGTACTTTCTGATACAGGTAACAACACCTGGAGGGAGTGAAGGAACCAGAATGTGCAGGGAGAGAAGATAAAAGGTAAGAGAGTAACAACAAAGAAGAGGGGGAAGCTTGCAGCTGCCATGGATCTGCAAAGTTGAGGTAGGGAGCTGGAACTCCGTACCCCCAAATCAACCAGTCACAGGGTGCTGGATGGGGAAGTCGGATAATTGGGTTAAGGCAGATCACTTTGGCCGAAGAGAAACTTCCAGAGAGGAAATCAGCACTGTGGTATCAGCAGGTGGCACTCAGATCCTGAAGGAGTATCTGGGCAACACCTCATAGCTTCCACAGCAATAAAGTGTTTGGTATCTTGCTGAGAAACAACCTTTGCTCTGATTTCCCAGCCCAGAGACTGAGCCTGGGCTCCAGAAGGACTCTTCTGCTGTGCCAATGTGGCCCTTAAAGTTGGTTTACAGAGAAGTATTCCTGAAGTGAAGTGTAAAGAGAATGAGAGAGTGGGCACCCGTAATAAACACAACCCAGAATAGAACATTCGTCGCTGCAAAATTGTTTTCTCCTTCTTTTCAGTACACTAGGGACACACAGTCAATGGGCTGATGAAAGGAACCAGGATCAAGATTTTGGACCTTTGATATGGAATAAGTTGCTTCCCAAAAGTTGACTGTAACAAAACTTTCCCCAAAATGTAAAGTTGAGGCCAGTATAAGGACCGTGTAGTGTCTAACACAGAGATAGAAAAATCAAAATAAAGTCCCGGGAACAGGGCATAAATGTATTCGGGAATGGAAAATAATTAAGAAATAAACTAGAACAAGTTGGACGGAAGAGAGGAGAGTCTGGAAAATTGTTGTGAATTCTTTTTGAGTATCTTTAGCCAATCTTCTTTGAACATTGTGCATAGGTTGTGATATAGAGTTAGAGTAGAAACTTATGAATGGTTTCTTTTTCTTTTAAAAACAAATCTAGTTCTGTCACCAGGTTGAAGTGCAGTGGTGTGAGCATAACTCACTACAACCTCAAACTCCTGGACCCAAGGGACGCCCCTGCCTCAGTTTCCTGAGTGTCGGGGAGACGATGTCTTGCTGTGTTGCCCAGGCTTGTCTCTAACTCCTGATCTCAAGTGATCCTCCTGCCTTGGCCTCCCAAAGTGCTGGGATTACAGGCGTGAACCACTGTGCCTGGTCATTAAATAGATTATTAAGAAAAACAACTTTAACGTCTAAAAGAAGGCCCTTACATGCTAAGCATTCATCAGCCTTTAAGCTTCAGCTAGTGCCACAGTTGGCAAATTTCATCCTTCCAAACATCGTGTTGAAATTTGGTCCCCCGTGTGATGGTGTTGGAAGGCAGAGGCTTCTAAGAGGTATTTGGTTCACAGAGGTGGATCCCTCATGAACAGACTAATGCCCTCTCTGCAGAGGGTGAGTGAGTTCTCTTCTGTTCACTCTCAGGAGTGCTGTTTGTTGAAAAGAAACTTTCTCTGGATCCTCTGGTCATGCGACTCTCCTCTGTCTTCTGCCATGAGTGGAAGAAGCATTAGGTTTTCACCAGATGCAAATGCTGACACCATGTTTCTTGGTCAACCTGAGCCAAATAAACCTGTTTTCTCTACAAATTATCCAGTCTCAGGTATTTGTTTCTTTTTTTCTTTTCTTTTCTTTTTTTTTTTTGAGTTGGATTTTCACTCTGTCGCCTAAGCTGGAGTGCAGTGGCATGCTCACAGCCAGCACAGTCTCAACCTGCAGGGCTTAGGCGATCCTTCCTCCTCAGCCTTCCAAGTAGCTGGAACTATAGGCACACACTACCAAGCCCAGCTAATTGTTTTTTTCTTTTTTTTATTATAAAGATGTGGGGTGCAATTCAGAGTCAGGTATACAAATGTTGATTATGCAGGTGCCCTTGTTGATGAGGTATGCCCCTCCCTCCCCTGGCAGTCTCCCTCAACTGCCAATTCCACCCTCCCCTGGCAGTTTCTCACTACTGCCAGTCTCTTTCTTATAGTATTATGATCATCGTTCAAGGTTCGCTTATGAGTGAGAACATATGGTGCTCTCTTCTTTGTTTTCGTGATAGACCACTGAGTATGATCTACTCTAAATCCATCCAAGTTGCTGTGAAGTCCATATGTAGAGAGGAGGTCTCACCCAGTTGCCGAGGTGGGTCTTGAACCCACGGGCTCAGGTAATCCACTCATCTCGGCCTCCCCCAAGTGCTGGGATTGTAAGCTGAGCCACCGAGCCCAGCCTCAGCCTCAAGCATTTCTATATAGCAACACTAAATAGACTTAAGACACTGAAAGGAGCGACCCCAAGACCTTAGAATAGACTTCGCTTTAGTTCAGCAGTTTTGCCCTCCTATAGTCATTTTGCTTAAGTTTTACCACTGACACACTTTGCTCGGCTTCCCTGTCCCTCTGACCTTATAATCATTAATAAGACAAATCACTTTTTCCAAAACTGGTTCCCAGAACCATTTTCCCTGGGTCAGGCCTTAGATATCGGCGATTATTCAAACCACTTTGACTACATCCAATTCTCCTGACAATCTTTCTCCCAGGCATTCGTATTAATACATCATAACAGTCATCCATGCCCACTTCCAGCCCACCACCCAAGGTCGTGAGATGCTGGTGTCTGACAATGTCAAGATTCAAGACTTATGTGACTGCTTTCAACATCAAAAATCACAGTCCTGGATATTCCTCTTGGTCCAAACCCCACAGAGCCTAAAATCCCCTCTGTCCCAAGGGCCTTAAATATACCCAGTACTCAGCCCTTCAAGGCTACCTCACCTAAGTGCTGGCCACCTTTCCGTCTGTGAAAGGTGAATAATAAACTTTACTTCTTTCTGCTTCTTTCTTTGTTGCAATCTCACATTATTCCCACGGTACAAGCCCACCTTTCCTCAGTTTACCCTATTAAAAAAAGCATGCTAAGGATATGAAAATAAAGGGCATGTGAATGATATGAAAAAATGGCAAGTTCTAACGTGTTGATCAGAGAGTCATAAGGAGCAGAGGTGAAATTAAGGTTGAGAATAGTCTTTCTGTTTATGTGGAAATTCACAAATAGGATTTATGTGTGTGGATAAAATGAGGTTAAAAAACAAAGCTTTGTTCCTTAATCTCCTAAAGAGAACAGAACATCTACAGCTCACTGATAAGCCTTCTACCATTTTCAAGCAGAGTATTGACCATGAGGTCAGCAAAACGATTTCTGCATTTGACTTAAAAAAAAAATTTAGACCTTTAAAATTGCTTTGACAGAGTATACATTCTAAAGCTTAGTACAATAAAGCAATTGCTCAAAGAAGTCTTCAACCAAAGGATCAGTTACAAAGAGGGCGTAAATGAGATTTTGGTGATTTAAAGAGATCATTCCATTGGGCATGTTAGATGCTCTTACAGGGCTCAGAGAATTTACCAAAGTGGGAATATACTTCAATCACTAGTTCCTGTTAAATTAATACCTGTTTTTTTCAGTGCATCTGACCTCTGAGCTTGACCATGACTCTTTGTAAGAGGAAGTTTAAAATGCCATCCGAAACATAAAATGAAAGGTAAGTGGGTGTTACAAAAGTGTTCTGTCTCTGTGATGGGGTGGCTTTAGGGAGAGTTCCCTACCCACAGGATCTTTTATCTGAGAGTCATAGTTCCTGGCCAGGACAATTTCAGAGTGACCTTCATCACATATGGGCTGTGAAGTCAATGTGTGCTCTCTGTTGGGACTTTAGTGGACAAGTGCTTTTGCAGTCAAAGTTCCTGGCTTAGTTGGCTAACACAGATATGAATACATTTTATTCCAGTTTAATTTATCATTTCTTCTCTGATGTGAAAATTTAAGGTGGTAAGTAACTAATAGCCATGCCTGCATCATTGGTCTTTGGGGCTGAGGAAAAAAGAAAAAATCCTGAAACAAGAATCCAGAGAGCTGAGTTTCAGTTACAGCTCTACTATTAGCAGAAAGGGGGACTGGACACAGGTTATTTAGTTATTTAATGCATAATTACTCAGTTACAAATTGAGATAAAAATCATATAATCGTCGAGGTTCTTTCCATTATCTTGATTTTGATATATTATGTTATTTATCTCTACTTCAAGGAGCAAGCAACCGATTTGTGAAGATACTACATTGAGATTTCTCTCAATTTCTTGTCTAATGGAGTATTTGTATGATTTTTAAGATGCAACCAGAAAAATCTATAACACTCTGTTGGAAGCTCTACTTGAGTTGTTAGAGAGTGTAAAAGTGGAGGTAGTTATGGCTTTTCATTTAAGAAAAAATCCACATATTTAACATTCTAGCATACTTAAAAGATCTTTCTTTTAACTATACATTTTGACATCTTCTACTACATTACTAATCTGAGTAGGTGACAATGAAAGCTATAGTGGTGTTTTGGAAAAGCACTAAGATAGGTTAAAGTTGTTATGTTAGAACAATGACAGTAATACCATGAAAAAAGGATTGGCAGTAATGGGAAACTGCCAGGGGAGGGCGGGGGCAGTATTGGCAGTAGAGGGAAACTGCCAGAGGAGAGGGGGACACACCTCATTGGCAAGGGTGCCTGCATAGTGAACATTTGTATACCTAACCCTGAATTGTATGCCACATATTTAAAATAAACTTAAAAAATTATTTTTAAAAATACTTTGAAAGCAGTGAAGAGTAAGGGCTCCTTCGATTCAAGAGACAGAATGCTCAATTCACATCAGCTTAACTACAAAGAAATTATGTTGATTGACATGATTGGAAAGTTCAAAGTGTTGGTTTAATTACAGGTGAAGCTGGTTTCAGGCATCCAGATGATGTCATCATGACCCTGACAGCCTCTCTCTGTCCTCTGACTTTGGGGCCAAAATGATGACAAGCAGCTTCAGGACTATATTCATCCATCTCCAAAACAGTAAGAAAAACAGAGTACTTTTCCTCCGATCCTCCTGCCAAAAATCTCATTGCATTGAACTTCATTTGCATTCGACACTTGCTCATTCTTATGTCAGTCAAAGCAGCTGCAGAATGGGATGCTCAGATTTGTCAGGCTTGATTCCCACACTCACCCCAGGAGCACATGTGAAGACTTGCCTGGAACACATGGGCTGAAAGTCAGCACAAGGATGGTTCTGCAGAACAAAATCAGGATCCTGCCAGCAGAAGACAGGCAGCTGGATAATGGACTGCAAAACGATAATACACCTGTCGAGCTATGTACTGGCTTTGTTATCAAATTGTGACTTTTCTCACTTATTTATTTGGAGATTAGGACTAGTTTCTTTCCTGCTGTTGCAAATCTAGATAAGTAACAAATGTTAGCAGCCATATATATGTACCAGCCTGTAGTGATTGCACAGTGGTGTTGCACTCATGTCAATGTTAAGAATAAATACAGTGATTTTTAAGTACTAAGCAATTTTGTTCAAGTAAAAATGTATGTAAAACTCAAACTCATAAAAAAATGAGCTTCTGTGGATAAAGGAATGGCAAGTGGATTCTCAATCTCAGTTTTCTTGTTAAAGTATCTTGTGGAAAAGTCTAGAATTCTTCAAATAAGCTTACAGCTTCCATATAGCAACCTAGTATGAATGGTGTAAGTGATCTTGTTCAAGCATCAAGATGTTACTCTTTCTCTTCTCTAAGGGCTAAACAATGGACTTCACAAGAAAGGTACATACTAAAACTGAAAGAAAACACAGATGACTATTATTTTGAAAGTAACTTAAAATCTCAAAGAAGAGCATTCTAGTTAAAAATTTGTGTTTTGTTTTTGTTTTTTTTTTAATTTTTGTGTTGCCTGGGTTGATCTCAAACTCTTGGACTCAAGCAATCGTTTTGCCTCAGCCTCCCGAAGCCCTGGGACTATAGGTATGAGCCACAGTGCCCAGCCTGCCTTCAACACGTGTTGAAGAGAAACACTGCCCTGAGCTGATTGGTCAGCTACACCCAGCCCATACATAATCTCTGGAAAATAAAAATACTACAGAATAGTCAAAAAGAAAATTGGATTGGAAAATGTGACTTAAATCCTAGGACAAAGTTTGGTTTTCTCCTCCCCTCCCACTTAAGAGAAAACATAGGCCAGACTCAGTGACTCAGTTTGTAATCCCAGCACTTTGGAAGGCCAAGATGAGAGGATTCCCTAAGCCCATGGGTTTTAGACCATCCAGGGCAACTTGGTGAGACCTCATCTTTTCAATTAAAAAGAAAATTAGCCAAGCATGGCAGCATGAGCCTGTAGTTCTGGCTGCTTGGAAGGCTGAGGTAGAAGGATCACCGGAGTCCAATTGGTTGATGCTGGGGTGGCCGTGAGTGTGCCACTGCACTCCAGCCTGGGTGATAGAGTGAGACTCCAACTCAAAAAAAAGAGACAGAAAACATAGGGGTATAGAGGGCAAGTTTAACCTGACTTACCCACTCATGCACTCATAGAGAAGAAGCCAGGGATACAGAGAGTAAAAGGAAAAATGAGGATATGGAAAAGAATATGCTGGAAGCAAAACTTCTGACCTCTCTCTTGACTCATAAGACACTAAAAGAAAATGAGTATAAGAAGCCTGGTTCTTGCCTTTGACACAGTAACTCCAGCTTCCCCTAACCATGACAAATGGATGTTTCAGATTTGGACAAGTTGAATTGACAAACTCTTCTTCTGCCAAAAAGCGTGAGGAAGAATGTGTGCAGTGTGAAAAGTTAGGCAGAAGTCTATCTGCCTACAGTATGACTGCCACAAAGGTGGTGGGGGGAGCAAGAGTTCTCTCCTGTGTGAAAAGAGGAAAAAATATAAGGAAAGGGAGAAGATTTTCCCCCAAAAGTTTGACCACAGCTGATCTTAGATGACAGCATGAGTATTTGCTGAAAGGTAGAGTTGTTTGTGTTTCTAGTTAGTATGATAGTCACCTTTAGGCCACCAAAGATCTCCATGTCCTCGTTTCAGAGCCTATAAATATGTCACATTACATAACAAAAGAAAACGAAGATTGCTAATCAATTCACTTTAAAAGCGGATGATTATCCGAGATCAGCCAAATGGGTTCAATCTAATTATATGAGCTCTTAAAAGCAGAAAGGGAAGCGGTAGAATGAGATGGAGAGATGCAGTCTGCCAATGGTAGTTTTGAAAATGGTGAGGAAAGGCCATTTGACGCTAGGAGCTGAGAACAGCTCTTAACTTATAGATGGCAAGAAAGTGATGACCCTGGTCCTACAACTACAATCAACTGAATCCTATCAGTAATGTGCATGAGCAAGAATCTCTCCTAAAGCCCAAAGAAAGGAATGCAGCCTGCTGAATCCTTAATTTTAGTTCAATGAAACATGCACTAGACTTCCGCTCTTCAGATCTGTGAGATCAAACGTTTGTACTACTTTGAGCCCTACATTTGTGGCAATTTTGTATGGAAGCGTTACTCAGTCATAGAAAAGTCTTTTTCAAGAGTTCAAAGATGTAACTCAAAGATTTCCTCAACCAAACAGAAGACATGTCAGGAGATTTAAGAATACTGTTCTTCAGTCATTCCAGCAAAAGTCAAACTTAGAGATGGAATTGTCTAGGAACACTTTGCAAACAAAGTTCTTGTCTAATGGAGTGAATCCCTATAAAATACACGAGAGACCCACCAGGTGCTTAAGAATTTCATATCAGCAGAAACACTACTAATATGAACTAAAAAGGGCAAAGATAGTATTAAGTGAAAGTAGGAAGCTGGACTCTCTAAATTCCAAGGCACATAACTGGCTAACAAAATCACTCAGCTACAAACACCTGCTACTCTTCATGTAAAAGGAATGACCCAGAGAGTAAAGGAAGAATGACCCAGAGAGAAAGTGGAACCCAGAAATGAGAAGAATTACACTGAAGCCTTGAAATCTAATATGTCTGATTGTATTTTAAAATTGTTTGCAACTGGTGATTTTGCTTTTTCTTCATTTCCACCCTCATAAATCATGATGTCTAAAACTAATATCTGATGGGAGTTTCACCACCGCATTTTGAGAGCAGATAACTGGTTTGATAGTTTCACAAGTTCACAAGGGGGAAAAATTGTGACCCAAGATAGATTATACCCAGAGCCTCACACATAACTAACTTAGATTATGTAGGTAGAAAGATTTGAGACATTAGAGTTCACAGAATTTAGATGAGATTTTGGACTTTGAGTTGATGTGTAATGGGATAAGACCTGTGGCCACCATGGGGTGGGACAAAGGCATTTTGTAGATGGGACAGATCCAGAGGGTGGATTGTGGAAAGCAAAAGAATGACCTTCTGAAAATATCTAAAGCCCAATTTGAAACAGAGGCAATAGAAAGCTACCTGTCGGTAGTCTACTTCTTTGTGAATTAGTGCTAGAAACCTGGGATTTTATAGCAGGAAGCACTTTGGGCGGCATCTAATTCATGTTGATTATTAACCAGATGCTGAAACCATGGGTAAGAGTTGGTAAGATATTTTCTCAATTCTTGGGGGTCTCTCAGGAGAAAGTAGAAGAGATCAACTGCTCCTCAGCACCTGACACCTGGCCCACACCACCACCTGTGGCAACAGACTGGGCACTGGCAGCAGGAACTGTGGAGAAGGCACATGGAGGAACTCTGGAGCTGAGCCCCACCACTGACTAGGAGAGGCCAACCACTGCCATTTTCTCAGTCCTGGGACCAGGCAGAGACCTACGTCATCCCAAAACTCTGTTCAGTCTCTAACCTGAGACCCAGAGGCAATCTCCATGCCCCTCTTGGATTGACCATCACTGACCCAAAGAGGAAACTTCAGGAGAGGACACAGAGAGACAGATGCCCACCCCCATGCTGGACCAGGTATGGACAAGTCTGATACAAGTGGGAGACTTGGTAACAGCAGGAGCAACAGTGAACAAGTTGGGTGAGTCTTGATCCGATTCAATTTTCTCCCACAGCAGTCTGTAGGGCATCTGAATCATGCTAAAAACAACCTGACTAGCCTGCAATGATAATGGAGGGTATGCCTGGAAACCAGAGTCTCCTGTCTACCATGGAGGCAGCCAAAAGTAGTGGAGGTGCTTGGGACTAACCAATAATAAAAGAAAAGAAAAGAAAAGGACCTGATGTTTCAGAAACAGCCACAGAGAGACCTCTCTTTTTTTTCCTGTTTTTGTTTCATTTTTGTATTTTTTTTTTCAGTCTTTTAGTTTCTCTGTTTGCATATGGGTATTTTTGAAGGTGAGTGCATCATCTGTTTTTTTGTTTGTTTGTACATTTGTTTGTTTCTTAATTTGATAGTTGCTATATCTGTCTATTTTCCTTCTTCTCTCTCTTCATCTTCCTTTTATTTCCCTTCTTCCTTTTTCCATTCTTTTCTTACCTCATTTTGCTTTCAGGGGGTATACATATGCCCCCATCACATGGACATAATGTAAAATGGAAGGAAGTGGGTTCCAGGGGGCCCACACATCTGTCAGCAGATACTGTGATCTGCAGACAGCTTGTGAACCTCAGCTCCTCCCATCACTCCGAAATCAAATCTCAAAACTGCAAAAAAGCACAGCCCCTAATCCCCAGTCTGGTTTCAAAATTGAACAAAGTCAGAGGAATTACATAAGGAAGAATAGGGTATTGAGCAAACAGAAGTGAAAGTTATTCCTCCTGTCACTGAGCAACAGAATTAAAGAAGGGGGAAAAAAGGAAAATCATCACAAATGTAGAAGAACCAAAGGAGGACCACAGGTCCCATCCAGGCCCCTGGGAAGACAACACCTGAAAAGAGAGACTTTGGAACACAAACAATAAAGAGCCCCCAGAACAAAGAATCCCAGAACTTGAGGACCAAAATATGGGACTACCCAAACTGTTAAAAGCATAGAAAAGAAGCTTAGAAAGATGGAGCAAAGCCTTCAAGAGATGTGCAATTATATCAAGAGGCTAAACCTACACTTAATTGGCATTCCTGAGGCAGATAGAGAGACAGAGACCATGCTGGAAAGTGTTCCATTAAATTATCAAAGAACACTTCCCTCATCTCATCCAAGATGTGACCAAAACCAAGAAATTCAGAGAACTCTGAAAGACATAAAATGTGAAGACTGACTCTTAGACACATAGTAATTCACTCACACCAAGTAGGTATAAAAAAAATCCTAAAGGCAGCAAGAGAGAGCTCATACTACCTACTAGAGAAAGCCAATTAGAATAGTGGCAGTCTTATCTCAGACACACTACAGAGTAGAAGAGAACTCTGTAGTCCAATCTTCAAAGTCCTCAAAGATAAACAATTCAAACCAAGAATTTTCTACTCTACTAACTAAGCTTCATCAGCAATGGAGAATTAAAATTGTTCCCAGACATTCAATCCCTAAGAGTTTATGCCATCTTCAGATTAGCTCCACAAGAAATGCTTAAGAAAATATGAAACACAGAAGAAACAAAAGAATGACCATGCTCTTTCCAAGAATGCAGAAAAAAGATTGAAAACACATACAGATATCAACCCAAAAATCAAAAGAAGATCAACCAGTCAACAAACAACAACAACTACAAACTCTTTAGAAACCTCATAGCAGGGATAAACTCTCACATTGCAATAATTAGCCTGCAGGTGGATAGACTAACTGCCCTACTGAAAAGACACAGAATGAGAAACTGTATTAAAAAACATGATACAACAATATGCTGTCTCCAGAACACTCATCCCACCAGAATGGACACTCACAGACTCAATGTTAGAGAACTGAAAATAAGTTTTCAGGTAGATGGAACTCAAAAGAAAATAGGAGTTGTGACCTTAATATCAGACAAAATATCCTTTAAGCAATAAAAAATTTAAAAAGATACAGAAGGTCACTATATAATGATAAATGGTTCAATCCATCATCAAGAAATATCCATTCTAAACATATATGCACACACACAGGATCACCAACTTTTATAAAGCAGATTCTAGGTAAACTAAAAAAAAGATATTGACTCTAACACTATCATATCTGGAGACTTAAATACCCCACTAACAACACTAGATAGATCATTGAGGCAAGAAATCAACAAGGAGATACAGAGCCTCAACTTGACACTTGACCAAATGGACTTAATAAATACCTACAGAGTACTCCATTTAACAACCATGGAATATACATTCTACTCATCACCACATGGAAAGTATTTCAAGATTGGTCACATCCTTGGCCATAAATCAAGCATTCCTCCTGTCACTGAGCAACAAAATTAAAGAAGGGGGAAAAAAGAGAGGAAAATCATCACAAATGAAGAAGAACCAAAGGAGGATCACAGGTCCCATCCAGGCCCCTGGGAAGACAACACTTGAGAAGGGAGACTTTGGAACACAAACAGTAAAGAGCACCCCAGAACAACTTGTCTAATAAGATAGACAAGTGGGATGTCATTAAACTGACAAGCTTCTGAAAGTCAAAGAAACCATCAAGAGAGCAGGGAGACAGCCCACAGACTGGGAAAAAGTATTTGCCAACTCCAGGTCTGACAAAGGCTTAACATCTTGGATCTACAAGGAACTCAAACGTGCTGAAAAGAAAAAAAACAAACAACCCCATTATAAAGTGGGCAAAAGACATGAACAGACACTTCTCAAAGGAAGACATCCGAGCAACCAACAGACACATGAAGAAATGTTCAACCTCACTAATCATCAAGGAGATGCAAATCAAAACCACACTGAGATACCACCTAACTCCAGTCAGAATGGGAATTATCAATAACTCAAAAGATAACAGTTGCTGGAGAGGGTGTGGTGAAAACGGAACACTCCTACACTGTTGGTGGGAGTGCAAACTACTGTAACCTCTATGGAAAACAGTGGCAATTCCTAAGAGCTCTAAATATCGACCTCCCATATGACCCTGCAATCCCCCTACTGGGAATATACCCTGAAGAACTCAAATCACTCTATAAAAAAGATACCTGCACACATATGTTTATCACAGCATTGTTCACAATAGAAAGAACCTGGAATCAACCACACTGTCCATCAAAAGAGGACTGGATTAAAAAAATGTGGCACATATACATGATGGAATACTACACAGGCATAAAAAAGAACAAAATCGCCAGGCTCGGTGGTTCAGCCTGTAATCCAGTGCCTTTGGGAGGCTGAGGTGAGTGAATTGCCTGAGCCCACGGGTTCGAGACCCACCTGGGCAACTTAGTGAGACCTCGTCTCTACAATAAATCAAAAACTAGCCAGGCATGGTAGCGCACACCTGTAGTTCCAGTTACTTGGAAGGCTGAGGTGGAAGGATCTCCAGAGCTCAGCAGGTCGAGGCTGAGGTGACTGGGAGCGGCCACTGCAGCACTCCAGTCTGGGCAACAGAGTGAGACTCCAACTAAAAAAAAAACAAAAAAAGAACAAAATCATGAACTTTGCAGCAACCTAGATGGAACTAGAGTCAATAATATTGAGTGGCCTCTCAAAGAAACAAAGATCTGAGATCTGAGTATCACATGTTCTCATTCATATAGCGGACCTTGAACATCCATCATAATACTATAAGAAAAGGACTGACAGTGGTGGGAAACTATGGGGGGGGGAAGGGGGTGGGATTAATGGTAGTCAATATCTGTCTGGGAGGGAGACACTCCTTATCAATAAGGGTGCCTGAATGAAACATATTTGTATACCTAACCCTTAACTGTACCCCACAATATCAAAATAAAAAATATTGATATAAAAAACAAAATCCTAAAAGATTTACATACTGCCATGCACCTTCTTAGACCACAGTGGAGTAAAAAAAAAATATCATCACCAACAAAGTTCCCCTAAAATCTACAAAGTCATAGACACTAAACAGCATGATGCCAAACAACTCCTGGGTCATCACAGAAATCAAAGAATAAATTGAAAGTTTTCTGGAAGCAAATGAAAATAAGATACATCTTACCAAAACCCCTGGGATCCCATGAAAGCAGTACTGAGAGGGGAATACACTTTTATTTTTTATGAACACACATCAAGAAAATGGAAAGATAAAGGTTAACAGCCTAGCAAATCAACTAGGGGAGCAGGAAAGACAAGATCACCAAAACCTTAACTTCAGCAGAAGAATCAAGATGATCAAAATAAAAGCTAAATACAGGACATAGAAGATGAAAATATCATTTTTTAAAAAATCAATGAAATCGTCCGGTTCTTTGAAAGGATAAACAAGATCAATGGACCCTCCCAGCCATAATGACCAAGAAAAAGAGAGAAAAAGTCCAAGTAAACATAAAAAATGGAAAAGATCAAATTACAATGTACTCCAAAGAAATATGAAACATTATCAGAGATTACTATGCACTCATATATGGTAACAAACTCAAAAACCTAAATGAAATAGAGGACTTTCTGATATCACACAGCTTCCCAAGGTTGAAACAAGAAGAAATTGACATCCTAAACACACCAATAACAACCCAGGAAATCTACTCCATCGTAAGAAAACTACCTAAAAAAAAAAAATCCTGGACCAGATGGTTTTCCAGTGAAGTTCTACAAATCATACAAGGAGGATGATACCAATCCTATAGAAAGTATTATAAGCAAGGAAAAAAGATGGAACTCTCCCCAAATCATTTATAAAGTTAATATCACACAGATATCCAAATAGAATTGAGGGGGTCCTGCCCCTGTGGAGATCGGGGGTCCCTTGGTAGGTGTGACGGTGTCAGCGATTTAAACTGGAGGGATAGATATAAAGAGAAAGAAAGGGGGGGAGAAAGAAAGAGACTGGACTCCTGCCTAATGCAGAAACCATTGAATGGGTGTAATCCCAGGGCTTTTATCCCCAAACTCTGCAAAGTTATCATCACGGGAACTCCTGCTGCTATGGTTACACAAAAGGTAGCATGTGCCTTTCAAATGAACAGGTCCAGGTGCACACAGGACACCCCCAACTCTTAAGCAGATGTATTTTTCAAACATGAAGAAAAACATGAAGTTCTTATCCAGTTTCGATGTACCCTTAATTGTTTATAGCTACATAACATCATTCAATGCTTACACCCAAAACCAACATAATGATATATTACCTTTTACTATTCTATGCTAATTCAAACTAGTTTCTATGAAACAATTGCTGCTATAGTTGCACTCTCTTAGCACCAGCAAACCTAATTCAAACTTCACTGGCCCCCCTAAATCAGACTAAACTAACCACACTTCTATAACAAAATGGTTACTTAAATTTTCTTAATCTATATAACTCTTTTCTAAAATCTATATCTATAAATTTCTAAAATCACATCAAGAGAATTTGTGAGTTGCACTAAGTCTCTTCAATGTGAATCAAAGTTAAACTTAAATTGTTTAAAAGCAAAAACCATAAACTGTGGAAAATGGTAACAATAGACTCCCAAGTTAGCTGTGTTCATTCTGGTTTCAGAGTCCTCTGTTAGAGCCAGCTGGAGCCTTTCTTGGTTGCTTCTTCCAATAGAAAAGGAGGGAGGGAATGGGGTCAACAGCTCCCGAATGCATCCTAGTAGTCTCAGGGTCAACGGCCCTTCCTGATCCCTAATGCTCAGTGGGCCTGCATGACTGGCTCCCAACACAGGATAAAGATCCTACAAATGAAGAGAACTACAGGCTAATATCCCTGATGAGCACAGATGTAAAACATTTCAACAAGTTTCTAGCAAATCAGATCTAACAATGCATCTCAAAAATCATCCACCACGAACAAGTAGGTTTCATCCTTGGGATGCAGGACTGGTTCAACATCTGCAAGACCATAAATGTAATTCAAAACATAAACAGATGTAAAAGTAGAAGTCATGTGATTATATCATTAGATGTAGAAAAAGATTTGATAAAATCCAGCATCCTTTCTTGATAAAAACCCTTGAACACCTAGGCATTGAAGGAACTTACCTCAAAATAGTGAGAGCCATCTACAATTAACTTATAGCCTACATATTGCTAAACAGACTGAAATTGAAAGCATTTCCCATGAAAACTGGGACAAGACAAGGTTGTCCACTTTTACTCTTCCTGATCAACATAGTATTGGAAGCCCTAG
This sequence comes from Carlito syrichta, assembly GCF_000164805.1. NCBI lineage: Eukaryota > Metazoa > Chordata > Mammalia > Primates > Tarsiidae > Carlito > Carlito syrichta. The sequence goes on from NW_007249853.1 coordinate 213,766, forward strand.
CTAGAGCAATCGGACAAGAGAAAAAAATCAGGAGTATCCAAATAGGAAAAGAGGAAGTCAAGTTATCCCTTTTTGCTGATGACATGATTCTATACCTTGAAAATCCAAGAGAATCTGTCAAAAACCTTCTTGTAACATAAAGGACTTTGGCAAAGTCTCAGAGTACAAAATCAACATGCAAAAGATAGTTGCATTCTTATATACCAACAACAAACAGGCAGAGAACCAAATAAAAAGCACAATCCCATTCACAATAGTAACAAAAAATGAAATACCTTGGCATCTTCCAAACCAGAGAGGTGAAAGACATTTACAGTGAAAAGTGTACTGCTCAAAGAAATCACACATGATACAAACAAATTGAAAATTATTCCATGTTCATGGATTAGAGGAATTAACATTGTTAAGATGTCCATCCAACCTGAGGGAATCTACATATTTAATACAATGCTCATTAAATTACCAACATCTTCTTCTCAGCCCTAGAAATGACAATACCAAAATTCATATAGAAACATAAATGACCATGAATAGCCAAAACAATTCTCAGTAAAAGAATCAGTGGGAGGTATCATATTTCTAGACTTTAAACTTTATTATAAGGCTACAATAATTATTTAAAAGCCTGTCATTGGTACAAGAATAGGCATATAGACCCATGGAACAGGATAGAGATTCCAGAAGCAAAACCTCAATTTCTCAACCAACTCGTCTTTGAAAAAGCCCCCACTACCAATAACCGGGGAGAGGATAACTTATTTAGTAAATGGTGCTGGAAAAACTGACTGACCACATGCAGAAGATTAAAACAAGACCCCTACCTATCACCATATACAAAAATCAACTCCAAATGGATCAAAGACCTAAATTTAAAACCTCAAACTATAAGAGACTTAGAAAATGCAGGAAACACCCTTATGGAAATTGACACCGGAATCCAATTCCTGATCAAACCCCAAATGCTCATATCTTAAGAGATAAGATTGACAAGTGGGACCTCATCATTCTAAAAAACTTCTGCAAAGCCAAAGACACCATCAAGAAAGCAGGGAGTCAGTCCACAGAATGGGAAAAAAATATTTGCCAACTATATATCTGACAAATGCCTAACATCTAGGATCTACAAGGAACTCAAATGCGCTGAAAAGAAAAAAAAATCAAACAGCCCTATTAAAAAGTGGGCAAAAGATATGAATAGACACTTCTCAAAAGAAGATATATTAGCAGCCAACAGATACGTGAAAAAATACTCAGTCTCACTAATCATCAAAGAAATGCAAATTAAAACCACACTGAGATACCGCCTAACTCCAGTCAGAATGGCCATCATCAATAACTCAAAAAAAAAAGAAAAAAAAAAAAAAAAAAAGCAGATGTTGGAGAGGACGCAGGGAAAAGGGAATGCTTCTATGCTGTTGGTGTGAGTATAAACTAGTACAACCTCTTTGGATAAAACTTGACCTTCCATATGACAAAATTTGTAAAAAAAAAAACTATAAAATGTAGATATAATTGATATGCTAGTAGAAGAAATGCAATAACAATATCAAAATGCTTAACTAAAATAAAGGAGGAAAAAAGTGGATTTGTATTGCTAGGTGAAAAAAAACCAGTTTGGAAAGATTACCTAACTTTATGATTCCAAATGCATGACATTCTGGAAATGGTAAAACTATGGATACAGTAAAAAGATCAGTGGCTGCCAGGTATGAAGAGAGACAGAAGGAGGAATGAAGAAACTTAAGTCAGAACACTTTTAGGGCAGTAAAACTATTCTGCATGGTATATTAATGACAGATAAGTCACATCATGCAAAAGCCACATTTGCAAAAGCCACAGAACTGTACATAAGTCATAAACTCTAACGCAAACTATTTATTTTAGTAAAGAATAATGATGGCAATATTCTTCAATTTTAGCAAGTTGAACACAATAATGCAAGATGATAATAATAGGGGAAACTGTGTTTGGAAGGGAGACAGTATATGAAATACTCTATCATTTCTATCCAGTGTTTCCACAAACCTAAAACTGCCCTAAAGGTAGCCTATTAACTAAATTAAAAACTACATACACTCATTGAATAAAATTTGTCAGGATTGAATGGTCACTTTCTATTGGTGAAGAGATTAAATTCTTTGCTGTTTTTGAAATTCTCCCAATAACAACTCATTTATTTGGGTATTAAAGAGATTAGTCCATTAAAAGGTGATATCCCCAGAAGTAACACGTGACTGACTTGATGGGATCCAATTTATCAAAAGCCAAAGTAATGGGGCAGCCCACTGTAGGTTATCTAATTTGAAAATAGAATGACAAATTTGGATTTGGACTATTAGGCAAGAAGAGCTGAGGACATGCTGGGCCTTGTGGGTACTGTACTGAAGTCAGCCAGTGTGCTGTAGAAGGTACCCGGGGGGAGGGTCAGAGAGAATGGAGCCTAACACAGAAATAAAGTGCTAAAAACAGAGGATAACATGAACTTTGCTTGCTCTATAGGCCAAAAGACATTCAACTCCTGGCTCTGATAGAAATGAGTGTTGTCACATAGAGAAAATATCATTTTTTCTTACAATTTTTAAAAAAATTTTAAGTATGTGGGGTACAATTCAAGATTAGATATACAAATGGTTGTTGCACAGGTAAAGTTTGGGGCCCACTTTGGTCCCTACTTCATTTGATTTGAGATCAGTTACTCTTATTGATGTTGTGTGCTGTTCCCTCTCTTCCCTGGGAGTTTCCCACTAATGCCAACCCCTCTCTTATAGTATTACGATAATTGTTCAGGGTCTGCTTATGAGTGAGAACATGTGGTACTCAGTTCTCTGTTTCTGTGATAGATTGCTGAGTATTATAGACTCTAAATCCACCAGGTTGTTGTGAAGTTCATAATGTTGTCCTTCCTTTTGACTGGTTAGTATTCCATTGTGTATATGTACCATATTTTAAAAAATCAAGTCCAGTTTCAATGGGCAGCATGGTTGGTTCCATGTTTTTGTTATTGTGAACAGTGCTGCAATAAGCATACATGTGCAGGTATCTTTTTTGTAGAATGATTTGAGTTCCCCAGGGTATATTACGAGAAAGGGGATGCTGGACCATACAGAAGATCAATTTCTAGATCTTTTAGAAATTGCCACACTGTTTTCCATAGAGGTTGGACTAGTCTACATCATTCTCACCAATGGTGTAGAAGCAGTCCCTTTTCTCCACATCCTCACCAGCACCTGTTGTTTGTTTTATTAATGATGGCCATTCTTACTAGAGTAAGGTGGTTTCTCAATGTGGTTTTGATTTGCATTTCTCTGATGATTAGTGAGGCTGAGCATTTTTTCATGTGTCTGTTGGCTACTTGTTATGTCTTCTTTTGGAAAGTGTCTATTCATGTCTTTTGCCTACTTTGTAATGCAGCTATTTGTTTTTCTTTTTCTTTTTTTTTCCTTTCAGCAAGTTTGAGTTCCTTGTGGATCCTGGATGTTAGGCCTTTGTCAGCTATACAGTTGGAAAATAATTTTTCTCCATTCTGTGAGTTGCTCCCCGATCTCTTGAAGGTTTCCTTGGCTTTGCAGAAGGTTTTCAGATTGATGAAGTTCCCCTTGTCTATCTTATCTGGGACTTTGATCAGGATTTGGTTGCCCATTCCAATCTCTGTAAGTGTGTCTCCTGCATTTTCTAGGATTCTTATAGTCTGAAGTTTTATGTTTAGGTCTTTGATCCATTTGGAGTTGATTTTTATATATGGTGAAACAAGCAGAACACACAGCACACCCATAAAAATGAACACACACGTATATTACCCAAAAAGCTAAATGAAAACAAAACAGTTCTTATAAGAGTCTCATGACATGGAAGAACTCTCACATTTTAATAATCAGTCTTTACATGAATGAACTAAATTCACCACTGAAAAGACATAGAATGGCAAATTGGATTTTTAATAAAACACGACTCAATAATTTGCTTTCTCTAGGAAACACTTTTCACCAGAAAGGAGTTCCAAAGACTCAAAGTTAGAGGATGGAAAACAAATTTTCAGATAAATGGATCACAAAAGAGGACAGGAGTTCAACAAACTTAATATTAGACAAAACAACCTTTGAGATATCAAAAAATAAAAAAAAAAGATTCAGAAGAACACTCCATAAAAGGCATAATCCACCCACAAGAAATAATCATCCTAAGCATATATGCACCCAGGAGCACCAGTTTTTAAGTAAACTAAAATAAGTTATTGACTCCAATGCTATCATAGCTGAAAGCTTAAATTCTCCACTAACTATCCAAGATAGTTCATTAAGGCAAAAAAATCAACAAGAGATCTGGAACCTCAACTTGATGCTTGACTAAATGAACTTAATAGATAACTACAGAACACTCTAGTCAATAACCACAGAATATACATTCTATTAATCACCACATGGAATGTACTCCAAGATCAACCATATCCTCAGCCATAAATCAAGCATAAACAAATTTCATAAGCTTGAAACAGTGCCATGCATCTTTTCAGACCATAGTGGAATAAAAATAAATATCCTCACCAACAAAATTCCCTTGTAACACACAAAGACATAGATACTAAACAACATGATGGTGAACAACTCTTGAGACAACACAGAAATCAAAGCAGAAATTAAAAGATTCCTGGAAACAAATGAAAACAAAGAAACATCTTACCAAAACCTCTGGGATGCCATGAAAACAGTTCTAAGTGGGAAATTTATATGTCTATGAATACACATCAAGAAAATAGATCACAAATTAACAACCTAACCAATCCCTAAGGGAGGTGGGAAAATAAGACCATCAAAACCTTAACTTCAGCCAAAGACTCAAGATCACCAAAGTAAAATCCCAAATAGGAGACATAAAAGACAATAATATCATAGAAAAAAATCAACAAAACAGAAATGTGGTGCTTTGAGAGGATAAATGAGATTGATGGACCCCCAGCCAGAATGACCAAGAAAAAGAGAGAAAAAGCCCAAATAAGCACAATTAAAAATTCAAAAGATCAAGTCACAACTGACTCCAAAGAAATACAAATGATTATCAGAGATTGTTATACACACCTTTATGGAAACAAATTGATAACCAAATGAAATGGAGGACTCTCAGACATCACATAACCTCCCAAGGTTGAAACAAGAAGAAACTGAAACCCTAAATAGACCAATAACAACCTGTAAAATTGATTCCATCAATAATAAACTACCTCCAAGAAAAAAAAAACCCGGGACAAGATGACTTTCCAGCAGGATTCTACAAAATACACAAGGAGGAGCTGATACCTATCCTATTGAAAATATTCCAGGCAATTAAGAAATATGAAACTTTCCCCAAATCATTTTATGAAGTTGACATTGCACTGATACCCAAACTGGGTAAAGATCCAACAAAGAAAGAGAGCTACAGGTCAATATCCCTGATGAACATAGATGCAAAAATTCTCAACAACATTCAAGCAAATCGGATCCAATAACACATCTCAAAAACCATCCACCATGATCAAGTAGCTTTCATCCCTGGGATGCAGGGCTGGTTCAACATCCATAAGGTCATAAGTGGTATTTTTTTTTTTTTTTTTTTTTAGTGCTTGCCTTAGAGTTTGGAAAACACATTAACAGCTATTTTAAGTCCTCTTTCAAAACACTATATCTCTTCATGGATAGCGTTGGTACCTATAACAGAATATTACTGTTTCTCTTCTCCCATCCCTTATAACATTGCTTTCATTCATTTCACTTATCCAAAAATTATAATCACTGAGCAACCTGTTTTTTGGAACAATCTGTTATTGTTTAGATTAATTAAGAATAAGAAAAGTAAAATACTGTATTTAGGTAGATGCAAGTTTCTGTTATTATTTTCCTTCTCTCTGGAAAACTTATTTTAACATTTATTGTGAGGAAGATATATTAACAACAAATTTCTTCAATTTTTACTTGTCTGAGAAAATCATATTTCTCCTTCATTTTAAAAGTTAATTAATTTATTTACTTATTTTATTTATTTTTAACTTTAGAAGTTACATGTGCAGATTTGCTACATGGATGTATTTTATGATGGTGAGATTTGGGCTTCTATTGAACCTGTCACCCCATTAGTGAGCATGGTACCCAATAGGGAGTTTTTCCAACCCTCACTCTCCCCTGGCACATTTAGGAGTCTCCAGTGTCTGTTCATTTCATTTTTATGTCTGTGAGTGCCAGGTGTTTATTTCATATTCATAAGTGGAGAAAATACACTATTTGATTATCTGTTTCTGCATCAATTTGCTTAGAATAATGGTCTTCAGCTGCATCCGCATTGCTACAAAGAATATGTTTTTGTTCTTTTTATAGCTGCATAGTATTCTGTGGTGTGGTATTTAAAAATACCACATTTTTAAAATTCAGTCCACCATTGATGGGTACTTAGGTTGATTCTTTGTCTTTGCTATTGTGAATACTGCTGTGATCAACATTTGAGTACAGGTGTCTTTTTGGTATAATAATTTGTGTTTCTTTGGGTATGTACCCAGTAGTGAGATTGCTAGGTCAAGTCGTAATTATATTTTTATATCTTTGAAAAAACTCCAAATTGTTTTCCACAGGGACTGAACTACTTATATTCTCACCAGCAGTGTATGAGTGTTCCCTTTTCTGTGCAACCTTGCCAATATCTGCTGTTTTATGACTTATTAATAATAACCATTCTGACTGGTGTGAGATATCTCATTGTGGTTTGATTTGCATATCTCTGACGATTAATAATGTCAAAAAATTTTTCATATGTTTATTGGCTGCTTATATGTCTACCTTTGAGAAGCGTTTGTTCATGTCCTTTGCCCATTTAAAAATGGAATTATTAGTTATTTTTTTCATGGATTCATTTAAGTTCCTTATGGGCTTTGGATATTAGTCCTTTGTTGAATGCATACTTTGAAAATATTTTCTCTCATTCTATAGGATGTTTGTTTACTCTTTTGATAGTTTCTTTTGCTATTACAAGGTCCTACTTGTCAATTTTGGTTTTTATTGCATTTGCTTTTGAGTACATGGTCATAAATTTGCTGCTTAGTTTGGTGTCCAGAAGAGTGTTTTCTTCTAGGAATTTTATAGTGTGAGGTCTTATGTTAAGTCTTTTACAGTGTGAGGTCTTATGTTAAGTCTTTGATCCATCTTGAGTTAATTTTTCTATTTTTCTATAGATAGGGTCTAGTGTTTATCTCCTGCATACAGCTAGCCAGTTTTCCTAGCATAATTTATTGAATTGGGTGTTCTTCCCCTAATTCATTTTTGTTGACTTTGTCAAAGATCAATTTGTTGTAGGCAAACAGCTTTATGTCTGGATTCTCAATTCTGTTCCATTGGCCTATGTGTCTATTTTTGTACTAGTAGCTTGCTATTTTGCTTACTGTAGCTGTGTAGTAAAGTTTGAAGTCTGTAATATGTTGCCTCAAGCTTTGTTCTTTTTGCTTGGGATTACTTTGACTATTCTGTTTTCCATATTAATTTAAGGATTGTTTTTTCTAATCCTCTGAAAAGTGACACTGGTAATTCTCCTTTACTTTAAAGAAATAATTTTGTTGAATACGAAATTATAGGTTCTCTTTTTTTCCTTTTAACATTTTAAATATTTTGCTTCACTCTCTTCTTGCTTGCAGTGTTTCTGAATAGAAGTCTGATCTGACGTAATTTTTATCCTTAGTCATTTGTAGGTAAGGTGTTTTGTCCCTGCAGTTTTTTTCAAATTTTTGCTTGTCTTTTATGTTTTACAGTTTAAGTAGAAAATTCATTTTTTGGTGTTCATTTTGCATGGGGTTCTCTGAGATTTCTGGATCTATGGTTTGTTGGCTGTCATTAACTCAGGAACGTGTGCAGTTGTTATTACTTTAACAGTTCTTCTGCTACTTTCTGTTTTTTTCCCCTCTGTTATTTCTGTTACTCCTCTATTACATTTTTTGTACTTACCTCACGATTCTTGGATATTCTATTTCATCTTTATTATGTGAATTTGGAAGATAATATTGATATATCACCATGCTCACTGATTCTTTTCTCATTTATGTGCAGTTTATGGATGAGCCCATCAGATGTGTTTTTCATTTCAGTGTTTTAATTTTTTTATTTCTTGTATTTTTTATTCTTTCTTAGAGTTTTAATCTCTCTTCTCATATTACTCATCTGTTCTTGATTATTATCATAAGAATCCTTAGCATAGTAAACATATTTATTTCAACTTCTCAAGTTAAAATAAATTATTCCCAATAATATTAATTTCTTATCATTTTGAATAATAATTTTGAATGCTCTGCCATATTTGAACCTTACTGTGGTGTTTGTTTTATCTCTTCAATCTGTATTTTTAGCATGCCTTGAAATTCCTTGTTGAAATCTGAGCATGATGTCTGGGGAAAAAAAAGATAAACCCTTAGTATGAGCTTTAAAATGTATTGGGCTGGGAGTTGGGCTATTTATTGTTGACTTAAGCTGTTACCAGAAACTAAAGTTTTCTCTATTGTTCTTATTTTTGTCTCCACCGTTGTCTCTGGGCTTTCCTGAAGATTCCTTCTCAAAATAAGATTTGAGTCCCATAGTTATTTTAGCCGCAACCTACTGTTGTTATACAAGAGTCTAGCTAATGTGATGAAAACGTGTGAGGAGCGGAAAAATATTCTACAGTCCTGTGATTAGGTCTGACTCTTTTGGTGGCCTTCACAAGTGTTTATCAGCTTTTATCCCCTCCCCAAAAGGGGACTAGAGTTAGATATTGCCTTTCCCTGGGGTCAGTGAAACTCTGGTAAAATCCATGTCTGTTAGGCTCTGATAAAATAGTTTTTGTTGAGTACAGGACATTGTTTAGGAGAACATAGCTTTCTGGCCATGATTCAGAATAGCTATTTTTTCCCTCCTCCTGCTGGAATCATGAAGGAATTTTTCTCCAACCTTAATTGTGAGAGCCTGATGGGGACATCTTGAAAATAATGCTCACAAAAATGTTCCCCATCAAGAGTGGACACAAGAGTTTTTAACTCCCAAGGTCCACCACACTGAGCCTCCAGAAATTTGTCTGTCACTGTTTCTACCCGTCCTGACTCGAAGGACTGACTAGTATTTGAACTTCTGCTTCCAGTGAGCTAGGGCTCTCAGTATCTACCTCTTTCTCCGGTTTTTGAAGCAGTACTTTGCTCTGTGACTTCAATTCTCTGATGAATTGAGTTACTGATTTTAAATTCTTTCAGCATATTTTCTTGTGTTGATAGGAGTGATGACTTCCAAGCTTTTTGCATGACAGTGTAGAAACTGGAACTTGCTTTACTATATATAATAATGTGTACCCTGTATACTGAATTTAACATAAATATGACCAAAATAACATACTGAACAGTTGAAAATCCTGTTTCAATCTGCCTTTTGCAAATATTTTTTAGGTTGCTACATATAGTCACATGTTTGTGCGAATATTCCTTGATGCAGATACATTATAATTTAATTAGTCAATCGCAAATGTTTGACACATAGCATGTCTCTGAGTTTCTGCTATTGATTTTTGAATGTTGTAAGAACACCTAAATGAAATCTACTTTCTTAACAAATTTTAAGTGAACAATGTGGTATTGTTAATTACAGGCATGATGTTGTTCTGCAGATCTGTACAATTTGTTTCTCTTATATAACTAAAATTATATACTCAATGAGCAGCAATGTCTCTCTTCCTGTAGCCCTTGGTACCCACCATTCTGTTGTAGATCACATTGAGTTGTGTGTGTATTTTGGCAATATGAAATCTTCCAATTCATGAGCACAGAATTCCTAGTTTTGACAATGACCTAAACCTGGAAGGGTAGTGAGCTTGTCTTGCATTTCTGTGTGCATCTAGGATGGTTTCCTCAGACTATTTTCAAATATTTCTGTGGAAATCAGTTTATTTTAGATACTTCAAACAAGTGAAATCATGCTGTATTTGTTTTTTTTTTTTGTGACTGGCTTATTTCACCTAGGGTATCTTTCGGGTTCATCCACGTCACTTATGTCAGGATTTTTTTTTTCCTTTTTTAAGGGCAAACTAATATTCAACTGTAGACATATATAACATTTTCTTTGTTCATTCATCGACAGATATTTCGGTTGTTTCCATATCTTGAATATTGTGAGTAATGCTGTAATAAACATGGAAGCACAAATATCTCTTTGAGATACTAATTTTAATTCTTTTGAATATAAATCCAGCAGTGGAAAGACTGGAAGCTAGGATAATTCTGGCTTTAATTTTTTAAAAAACTTGCATGCTACTTTCCATAATGTTTATACCAATTTATATTCCCACCACCAGTGTATCAGGGATCATCTTTCTCCACACCATGACCAATGCTTGTCATCTCTTGATTATTTTGATAATAGTCATTCTAGCATGTGTGAGGTGTGGTTTTAATTTACATTTGCCTAATGATTAGTGAGGCTCAGTACTTCTGCATATACTTGTTGTCTAGTGTGTATCTTCTTTGGAAAAACACTTAGGTCCTTTGCACATTTTAAAAGCAATTAATTGTTTTTTGTTTTGCTTTTGCTTAGCTGTTTTTTTAAACATATTTTTAAATTTTAATCCCCTATCAGATACATGCTTTGCAAATTTCTCCCATGCCATAGGTTACTTTTTCATTTTTTAAAATTGTTTTCTTTACTGTGCAAAACCTTTTTCATTTGAGATAAACTCACTTGTCTAGCTTTATTTCCATTGTTTACATCTTTGGGGTTATATATTAAACAAAAAAACCATTGCCAAAACCAATGTCAACAAGCATTTTTTTCTGTTTCCTTTTAGGAGTTTTAAGGTTTTAGATTGTGCATTGAAGTCTCTAATCCACTTTCAGTGAGGTTTTTTTGTGTGATATAAAGCTTCCATTGTATTCTTTTGCATGTGATTATCTAATTTCTCCAACACCGTGTGTTAGAGAGGCTATTATATTTCCATCAAATATTCTTAACACCCTTGTTGAAGATCAGTTGGCTATATATGTATATATGTGGGTTTATTCCTGGACTCTCTATTCTATTCCATGATTTGTGTGTCTGTTTTTATGCCTTCGCTGTAGTGTGCTAATTCCTGAAGTTTTGTCAGATATTTTGAAATCAGAATATTTTGAAATCAAAACTTTCAACTTAGCTCTCCTTTCTCAAGATTATTTGGGAAAGGTCCTTCGTGGGTCCACATGAATTTTAGGATTGCTTTTTCTAAGGATGTAAAAATGTCATTGAGATTTTGGCAAGGATTGAAGTTGATCTGTAGATTACTTTGGGTAGTGTGGGTTATTTTCACTATATGAAATCTTCCAATGCATAAGCTCAGGATTTCCAGTTTTGACAAGTATATCAACCTGGAAATGCAGTGTGCTTGTTTTGCATCTCTGTGCAGATCTATGATGTTTTTCTTACAACATTTTCAAATATTTATTTTACTTTATTTTTCCTTCATTTGTATTTAAAAGATGTGGGGTACAATTCAGGGTTAGGTACATAAGTGGTCATTGTGCAGGTAAAGTGTAGGTACCTTTATTGATGTTATGTGCTCCTCCCTGCCCCTGGCAATGTTCCACTACTGCCAATCCCTTTCTTATAGTATTATAATAATGTTCAGGATCCACTTATTAGTGAGTGTGTGTGGTACTCAGATCTTTGATACTGTGATAAATCACTGAATATTATAGGCTCTAATTCTATTCAGGTTTGTGTGAAGTTCATAATTTTATTTTTCTTTATGACTGCATAATATTCCATCATGTAAATACACCACATTTTCTTTATCCAATCCTCTTTGGATGGGCAGGATGAGTGGTTCCATGTTTTTGCTATTGTGAATAATGCTACAATGAACACACGTGAGCAGGTATCTTTTTTTATAGAGTGATTTGAGTTCTCCTAGGTACATTCCCAGAAGGAAGGTTGCTGGGTTGATTTTTAGATCTTTTAGAAACTGCCACACTGTTTTCCAAGAGGTTGTACTAGTCTACATTCCTATTATGAAAAATCAGATTTAAAGTATGTGAAGACTAATTGGGGAAATGGGTAGAGGAGATAGATTCCTACATCATTCTTTCAGTACTGTTCATCTCCTTCTAAAAATTTTCCTTCTCCCTCACTTTCCCATGTACCCAGTGGCTTCTGGTCTCCACAACCTGGAATGTTGCTCAGAGAACAGTGCCATTTAATTTTCCCTATGAGGGAACAAGAATACCTGTCAATAATGTGGAGGACGCTTACTCTCACCTCCCTTCCTTTCCTTGACCTCACTCTCAATAGCACACGAAGAAATGTGTCCAGGAAGTACCTTTGTAGGAAACAGCTCCCAGAAGCCTCAGAATCAGCCAAATCAAAAGTCTGGGTGGAGGAAGCCTGGCATTTTCTTTTACCTTAGCATGATATTCATGAAATAAAACACTTGCACTTTGATTATTTCACTGATATTAAGAACAAGCTGAGCTACACATACCTTCAAAACAGTCTAAAGGTGTCACAGCAATAGTACTTGGAAATCATTCTTTTTTCTGTCTCTTTGTGTATCCTGTTTATTTAAAAGTGCTATTTCATGAAATAGAAAATAACGCAAAGTGACCCAAGCTGAATGCCATTTTCATATTTAAGTAAACTTAGAGTAGTGAAAATATAGCACTCACTCCAGTTGCAGGGAAGACATTTGGAGTTGTACTATGCAACAAGAATATAAAACATTTGGTCATGTTTAATTAAATATGCAATGTATAATAAATATTCATCTTTGGAAGTTAAGACCAGGCAAATAGTCTTGAACACTTTCATACATTGATCAGTCTGGTTATAAAAATAAACATAATTTTTCTAGACTGTAAAAAAAAATACTTTCACGCTTAAGACAAAAAAGGTTAATGAGACATACCTTGTGAAGACCCGAATGTACCCACAGGAGTTGGTGGCAATTGGGCTTCAGGGGAGAAAAAGTCTTTGCGAGCCTCTATAAAATATGAATTTCGGAAACCTATGTAAAAATCTACACTTAATAAACCTTTTGTTATTTTTATATGTGAAACTGATGTCTTTCCAGAACCAAGCAGTCAGATGACTGAAAACTTATTGAGTGTCACTCAATATAAGAATGTACATTTTTCTTGGCTCATCAGCATATCATTGAGCATTGGGTGCCAAAATTTGGAAAGTTAATCTGGAAGGCTTCTGTGTCCACAGAGGTGTGCTTTCTCCTTCCAGTAAGAAACACATACTTTGTCTTCATGGACATGTATGAGACAGTCATACACAGAGATCCACTTCCAAGAGTCAAGGTTGTCCTGAATATAACCTTCAAATCAGAACTCATTTACATTAATTTTTGAACTGACATCTAGTGTTTATTTTAGTACTGAACCTTCTATATTTCTTACCTTTCATCACCTGGATTTTGTATTTGGAAAACTTTTCCATTCCCAATCAGTTTTAACACTAGTAACAGAGCTAGAGTGAGTTTCTCCTACAGAGTAAACTGAGATAGAATGAATTTCTTCAGCACCCAGAGAGTGACAGTTCCAGCAGCACACTTCATGACTCTCCAAGGAAGTGATAATAATGACTTAGAGCAAAGAAGAAGAAAAACAAAATCCCACTGACAATAATTGGAACTGGCCATATTCTTGCCTGCACCAACACAGTCCACAACAGCCTCTGGACATCAGTGGGGTAGGTGAGTGCAGGAATTCAGTAGTAAGTTCTGCGTTCCTTCTGTGAATCTGCAGGTCTCCTTGAACCCTGGGAGATTCCAGCTCCTCATGGAAACTGCCTTCTCCACATCTATGCTGTGCCAAGGAGTGATGCAGGAAAAAATCCTTGAGCAGCACTATCCACCATTTCCTAGGAGCCCAGTCCTTGCAGGGTAGAGTGACTGCTTTCCAGCCAGCCTAGGAGGGGATGACCCTAAGGCAAACACTGAGGCTGCAGAAGGTTCCTGGCTGGTGGGTTGTCTGAGAACACCTGAGGCCTTGAGGCCTGTTGCACCCTGACATTCAGATCACAGATTGCCTGAGGCCAAAGTAAGAGCCAGGTGGGACATGTTGCCATAGCAGTCTCTTATTTTCCTTATGAACTCCGTTCTGCCTGCCCTGCAAAACAGCATTACTTCTTCCTAATCTTCAGTGAACTAGCAAAGAGTGTACACTTGCAGGGTGATTTAGCTCTTTTCTCCCACACTGCACTTGAAGGATCAAAATAGACAGAGAACTTGGGAAATCTCCAGAGTCTGTTCCTCAGCCCAGGCTTGTTAGGCACTTTCTTGGAGCAACTCTTGCCAAGTAGAAATCCTACAGTTGTCGTTGCAGTTGACATTCTCCCATAAGCACCACCTCCTGGCCAGACATCAACAGTACAGCCAATCACATCAGATATAATACTTCAGCTTTGGGAAAGACTATAACCCAGCTAACACCACTTTCCAAGACGCTCCTGCCACCCAGAATGTTGTGAGCCAGTGCAGGTACCCAGCACAGGACACCAGAGCTGACTACTAGGAAACTCACCACACCAAGGGAACCCTACAGTGCCTACATCAGCCCCCTGCCAACATCAAATAAGAAGAGATAGTCTCACCAAGAGAGAAGGAATTAGAAAAATAATTCTGACAATATGGAAAAACAGAGTTCCTCAGCACCTGCAAAAGACCACACCAAACAAAATGAAACACCCTCACCAAAATGAAATTTTTGAAATTTCAAGCTAGAATTCAAAAGGTTGATTATAAAATTGATCCATGAACTATGAACTTCTGGATAAAAAAATAAAAACCAACAAAAATAAATTTTAAAAATTGATTAAAGACTTGAATGAAAAATTATCCAAAGAGATAGACACCTTAAAATAAAACTAAGCTGAAACTCTGGTAATAAAAGAATAATTCAGGGAAGTACAAAATGTAGTGAAAAGTTTTAACAGTAGACTAGAACAAGCAGGAGAAATAATCTCAGAACTTGAAGACAAGGAAGACAAGGCTTTTGAATTAATCCAATCTGATAATAATAAAGAAAAATTAACAAGATAATGGAACAAAGTCTCCAAGAAATGTAAGACTTATGCAAAATGTCCAACCCTAAGAGTCACAGGTGAGGAAAAAGAGAAAGCAACAGGTTTGGAAAACCTATTGAGAGAATAATGGAGGAAAACTTCCCAGGCCTAAACATCCACATACAAGAAGCACAAAGCATCCCCAGAAGATTAAATTCAAAAAAGGTCATCCTCAAGGTGTATAATCATCCAGTTATGCAAACTTAATGTGAAGGAAAAAATTTTAAGATCAGTGAGTGCCGGAGTCCAGCTCCAGGTGTGAGTCAGGGCTTGAGACAGGAGAATCGGGAAGCAGCAAAAAAGATGGAAATGACAGGAATCCTCTTCCTGGGGAGAGCTCAAGACTCTGCCAACTTTTATTTATTTTTCACAAGCTTATATAGGTTTTCCACTCAGCCCTGTATCCACAAATGTATCTTATGTTGCTAACCAAACGCCATGTACATCCTTTTTGCACTCACAATAAGGTTGACCTTTAACAATTTCAACCACAGATGGTGTTTTTCTTAAGTCAAATATTTATGAACATTCTGGTTTTCTTCCTAACTTTCTCATAACTATTTACTATTATAGGCCTGTAATAGACCCTATAAAGCGAAATCTTAACCCTAAGTCTTATTTAACTTACTTACTACTATATATTTATTTCTATTGATCTTATTTCTATTCTTATGTCTCTATATTTTCTTAACTATCACTATACTATTATATATCTCATCTTACTAGTTTATCTTATCTTACCATCTTATTAATATTCTAAATTCTATCTTCATTAAACTACTTATTTAATCCTAAAATATCTTTACCTATTTTTTATCTCAAATGGTCATTTTCCACCAGCTCTCAGCTGGGGTCTGTTGTTTATGAGGAAGTGGTAGACTTGTTTTTCTCGGCCTCCTGCTGTTTACTGAAAAACATCCTTACACACCCTAAGGGGCACCTCTTTTGCTGCAATCTCATCTCCATTATGCCTATGTATAATTTTTGCTGTCAAATGCCATCATCCATTTGCACATCTATTATCTCAATTAAAGAGGGAACATTCTCAAGCCTATGCATGCAATCCTTCAAAGTTAGGGAAGGTCTGTCAACAGAATCCATGGGGCTTTGCCTCCGTCATGGCTGCATTTTACTAGGGCCTTGCTCCCAGCTGGCGTTTTTCCTGTTTTCAGGTCCCTTTTACCTTACTTTTACTAGTGATTGTGGCTCCCAACAAGTGAGTCGAAAAAATCAAATAACTGACAAAGGTAAACCTATCAGACCAACAGTGGAATTCTCAGAGAAACCGTATATGCCAGAAGGGAGTTGGATCTGTATTTTCAGTCTCCTCAAGCAGAATAACTGTTAACCAAGGACTTTATATACCAAAAAACTAAGTTCTAAGTTTTATAAATTAAGGAGAAATAAAGTCATTCACAGACAAGCAATTTGAAGGAATTTGTCACTGCTATACCGGCTCTACAATAAATACTCAAAAGATTTGTAAATACTGAAACAAAAGGTTGAAACTGGTAGAAACATGTTGGAAATTGCAAAGTTCACAGGCCTCATAAAACACCAACACAATAGAGAAAATAAATAAATAAATAAAGCAACAAGATAATAGCCAGTATGATGAATGGAATAATATCTTACATATTATTATTGACTCTGAACATAAATGGTCTCAATACCCCCACTAAAAAGATATAGACTGGCATAATTGATAAAAATATACAACCCAAATATCTGCTGCCTTAAAAAAACCCACTCAACACACAAAGACTCCTAGAGACTCAAAGTAAAAGAATAGAGAAAAATATTTGATACAAATGGAAACCAACAGCAAGCAGGAGTAGACTCATATCAGATAAAACATACTTTAAATTAGCAACAGTAAAAAAGAGAAAGATAGTTATTGTATAGTGATAAAGGGATCAATCCCAAAAGAAGACATAATAGCCTTAAATATATATGCACCTAATGTCAGAGCCCTCAGTTTTATTAAACAAATTCTACTAGATATTAAAAAAGAGATAACAATACAGTAATAATAGGAAACTTCAACACTTCACTGTAAGCAATAGAATCAAGGCAGAAACTTGACAAAGAAACACTGGAGTTAAACCAGACTTTGGAACAAATGGGACTAGCAGATATCTACAGAACATTCCATCCCCAAACAACAGAATATACTTTTTTTTTCTCATCAGCACATGGTACATTCTCCAAGATAGACCATATGATAGGCCACAAATCAAGTCTCAATAAATTTTTTTAAAAAATGAAATCATATCAAACACCTTCTCAGACAACAGTTGAATACAACTAGAAATTGACTCTAAGAAGAACTCGTGAAACCAAACAAAAACATGGAAGCTAAACAATCTGCTCCCAACTGATCCTTGAGTCAACAATAAAATCAGGATGGAAATTGCAAAATTCCTTGGAATAAGTGACAACAAAAAAACAAGTTATCAAAACCTATGGGACACAGTCAAAGGATATTTTATAGTGCTTAGAGGATATTTTATAGTGCTTAAGACCTACATTAACAAGAATGAAACTTTGCATATCTACAACATAACATCACACCTCAAAGAACTAGAAAATTACAACCAAACCCATCCCAAATCTAGCAGAAGAAAAGAGATAACAAAGATCAGAACAGAACTAAATAAAGTTGAAGCTAAAAAAATACCAGATCACTGAAGCAAAATTTGGTTCTTTGAAAAGATAAACAAAATTGATAGACTGTTAGCTAGATTAATTAAGAAATGAAAAGAGAAGACTCAAATTAGTGCAATCAGAAATGAAAATGAACACATTACAACTGATACCACGGAAATTCAAAATATCATCCAAAACTATTCTGAACAATTCTATTCAAGCAAATTAGACAATTTAGAGGAAATGGATAAATTCTTGGAAACATATAGCCATCCCCACACTTTGAATTAGGAAGAAATAGAAACCCTAAACAAACCAATAATGTGTAGCCAGATTAAAACAGTAATTCGATGTATCCCAACTGAAAAAAAAAAAAAAAAAAAGGTCCAGGACCTGATGGACTCACAGCTGAATTCTATCAGACTTGCAAAAAATAACTGGTACCAATTTTTTTAAACATCTTTTTGTTATAAAGACGTGGGGTACAATTCAAGGTTTGGTATACAACCGTTGATTATGCAGGTACCCTTGTTGATGAAGTATACCACTACCTCCCCTAGCAGTTTCCCTCAACTGCCAATCTCACCCCCCTTTCCCTGACAGTATCCCACTAGGATTCCCAGTTTGCCCATCTCTTTCTTATAATATTATAATAATTGTTCAAGGTCTGCTTATGAGTGAAAACATATGGTACTCTGTTGTTTGTTTTTTTGATAGATCACTGAATATGATCCGCTCCAAAGTCACCTAAGTTGTTGCAAAGTCCATATGTTTGTCCTTATTTATGGCAGCATATTATTCCATTGTGTCTATGTACCATATTTTTTTATCCAGCCCAATTTCGATGGGCAACATGGTCAGTTACATGTTTTTGCTATTTAAATAGAGCTTCTACACTGCTGGTGGGAATGAAAACTTGTGCAACCTCTTTGGAAGACAGTGTGGCCATTTCTGAAAGAACTAGAAATTGACTTTCCATATGACCCAGCAATTCCTCAATTGGGAATATATCTGGAGGGATTCATAACATTCTACAAGAAAAGATACCTGTACAAGACCTGGTACCAATTTTACTGAAGCTATTCTACAAGATTGAAAATAAGTGAATTCTCCCTAATTCATTCTACAAGGTCAGTATCACTCTGATACCAGAGCTAGGAAAAGATACAA
The DNA here is from genome assembly GCF_000164805.1 of Carlito syrichta. Lineage (NCBI taxonomy): Eukaryota > Metazoa > Chordata > Mammalia > Primates > Tarsiidae > Carlito > Carlito syrichta. The sequence goes on from NW_007249853.1 coordinate 232,644, forward strand.
CAACAGCAGCAGTAACAAAAAACTATAGACCAATATCTCTTATGACTATAGGTGCAAAAATCCTCAATGAAACATTAAAAAAACTGAATCAATAGCATATTAAATATGTATACATATATACACCACAAGCATGTGAGTTTTATCCCAGGGATGCCTGAGTGATTCAGCATATGCAAGTCAATAAACTCGATCCACTTGCAGGTATAAATTAAAACAAAAATCATATAATCAGTTCAATAGATGTAGAAAAAGTATTTGGTAAAATCCAGCATTGTTTCATGATAAAAACTCTCAGCAAAATAGGAATAGAGGAAATATTCCTTAAAATAATAAAAGCCATATATGACAAATTCATGGCCAATGTCATCCTGAATAGAGATAAGTTGAACACATGTTCCCTCAGAACTGCAACAAGACAAGGATGTCCACTTTCACCACTCTTTTCATCATAGTACTTCAAGTCCTAGCCAGAGTAATTAGTCAAGACAAATAACAAAGGGTCTTCAAATTGGAAAAGGAGAAATCAAACTATCTCTGTATGCCAACAGTGAAATTCTACATCTTGAGAATCCCCACGACTCCTCCAAAAGACACCTGGACTTAATAAATGAAATTGGTGAAGCTTCAGGATACAAAATCAACACACACAAATCGGTAGCATTGCTATACAACAATAGCGACCAAGCTGAGAATTAAGTCAAGAATTCAATTCCATTTATAGTAGCAGCCAGAAAGCTAAAATATCTAGGAATATATTTAACCAAGGAGGTGAAAGACCTCTACAAGGAGAACTACAAAACTCTGATGAAAGAAAGGGTAGGTTACACAAACAAATGGAAAAACATCCCATGTTCATGGATTAGAAGAATCAACATTTTTAAAATGACAATATTACCTCAAAGTAATCTATAGATTCAATAGAATCCCTATCAAATTACCAGTGTCATTTTTCAGAGACTTAAAAAAAACCTTAAAATTCATATAGAACCCACCAAAAAGTCAGAATAGCCAAAGCCATCCTTAGCTCAAAGATCAAAGCTCTAGGCATACATTACCTGATTTCAAACTGTACTATAAGTCTCTCATAACCAAACAGCCTGGTGCTGCTATAAGAGTAGACACGTGGACCAATGGAAGAGATTAAAGAATCCAGAAACAAACCCAAATACCTATAACCAATTGATCTTTGACAAAGCAGTCAAAAACACACACTGGGGAAAGGACACCCTATTCAACAAACAATGCTTAGAAAAATGGATAGCTACATGCTGAAAAATGATACTTGATCCTTATCCCTTTCCATATATAAAAATTAACTAAAGATGGAGTTAAGACTTGAAATCATAAAAATCCTAGAAGAAAACCTAGGAAACATTCTTATGAACATTTGTCTAGGCAAAGAATTTATGGCTAAAACCCCAAAAGCAAATGCAACTAAAACAAAAATAAACAATTGAGACTTAATTAAACTGAAAAGTTTCTTCCCAGCAAAAGAAATAATCAACAGAGCAAATAGGCAACCTACAGAATGGGAGAAAATGTTAGCAAACTATACATCTGATAAAGTACTAATATCTAGAACCTACAAAAAACTCAAATAAATCATAAAGAAAAAAAGCAAACAACCTTATTAAAAAGTGGGCAGATAACGTGAACATACATCTCTCAAAAGAAGATATACAAATGGCCAAAAAACATATGAAAAAAATGCTACTGAAAGTAGACCTGCTATCTAATCAAGCAATCCCACTACTAGGAACAGAGGTCTTTATATAAAGAAGACTTCACCCACATATTCATCACAGCACAATTCATAATTGAAAAGATGTGGAATCATCCAAAATGCCCATCAACCAATCAATGGATAATGAAAGTGTGATATATATACACAATGGAATAGTATTTAGCAATCAAAAAGAATGAAATAATATATTTTGCTGCAACTTAGAAGGAATTGGAGAATATCATCCTAAGTAAATTAACTCAGGAACAGAAAACCAAACACCACATATTTTTACTTATAAGTGGGAGCTGAACTAAGGATATGCAAAGACATAGAGGATGGCATAATGGATTTTTAAAAAAGCAAATATGTCATAAAAATAAATATCAAAGAAAAGGTGTAAAAACACACACACATAAAAAGCTATTCACCAGTTTCTCCCCATTACCAGGAAATGTTCAACATCCCCTGTAATAAGCACTTACTAAGAGAAAGACATCCACCCATTCTCTCCTTCATTCTTCTCAGAGTTTCACAGAGAAACCTACCCAACTGTAAGAATTAAGTAGCACAACAAAGTTTTTATACTTGATTTATAACTGTCACAACCGCCGGGCTCAGTGGCTCAGCCTGTAATCCCGCGCCTTTGGGAGGCTGAGGTGAGTGGATTGCCTGAGCTCACGGGTTCGAGACCCATCTGGGCAGGCAAGACCTCATCTCTACAATAAAATAAAAAAATTAGCCAGGCATGGTAGCGCACACCTGTAATTCCAGCTACTCAAAAGGCTGAGGTGGAAGGATCGCCGGAGCCAAGCAGGTGGAGGCTGCGGTGGCCCAGAGCAGCCACTGCACTCCAGTCTGGGCAAAAGAGTGAGATTCCAACTAAAAAAAATAAAATAAAATAACTGTCACAACCATGCATTACAATTGGTTTAAGGTTACAGTCTTGATGAAACCAAAAGTTTTCATTATTTCTCTTTATTCAAACAAGTGAATGCTAGAAGGATCTGATACCTTCATCAACAATGCTCAAATCCCCTCTCTGGGAGAAATACACTCTCTTAAGCTGTCAAATGATTCTAAATATCACAAAGGGGTTTTTTATGTTATTTTATTTTAATTGCTGCATAATAATTGTGCATACCTACAGGGTACAATGTGACATTTGGCTACATGTATACATTGTGTGTGGTCAAATCAGGGCAAAATCTATAACCTCAATCATGTATCATTTCCTTGTGAGGTGAATGCTCAAATTTTTTCTCCTAGCTATTTGAAATATACAATATGATATTTTAACTACTGACACCCTAATATGCAATAGAACAAGAGAACAACTTTCTCCTGTCTAATTGTAATTTTGCAACTAGTGACCAAACTCTTCCTTTCCTCCTACCCTCCTCAACTAAAAAACAAAATAACAATAACAACAATCCAATCTTAAAATTAATAAAAGATTTGCATGTACATTTCTCAAAAGAAGACATGCAAATGACCAATAGGTATGTTAAAAAATAGTTCAAAAGCGCTAATCATCAGAGAAATGCAAATCAAATCTACAATGAGATATCACCTCTCCCCAGTTAACCCAAGCTCTTTAGAACTTATGGAATATGATTTTCATTTACTGACACTAGAGAGATGTTGGGAGCCAGCCGTGGAGGCCTGCCTGAGCGTTAGGGATCCAGGCAGGCTGCGGACCCTGAGACCACCAGGCTGGTTCAGGAGCTGAAGGCCCATTCCCTCCTCCTTTCCTTGTTGTTTAGCATTATCCACTGGTAGGGATTTTAACGATCTAAGCACGAAGTTCTGAGAATATGACAGGCATGGCTGACTCTAGGGATCCATTGTTCCCTCTTCTCACAGACTGCGGTTTCGGCTTTAAACTTAACACAGTTCAAACTCAGATCACATTTGGGAGCCTTATACGTGATACAAGCTTCTTTATAAGATTTAAAAATATATTTGTAGAATTAGTATATACATTTTAGAGAACTGTTTCCAGCATGAGATGGTTATCTAGGGTTACCAGAAATGGCCCAGCACGAACTTTGGGCTGGGTCACATCCCTAATGGCCCAGAGTGATCTTTGGACTGGGCCACATTCTTTAGGAACTGGTCTGACCTACAACTAAGAGTTTTTATAGAACAGGTAAAGTTAGCACAGAATAGAAAGGTATTAGGATTTAAGTCAGTCATAAGGTGTTGGGTATGCATAAGTTTTAGAAGTTATTGATTATTGGGATTTTATGATATTAAAACTGTTGTATTGCTTTTGAGGAACATAAACCAAGCATAAGGAACAGTGAAATAATTTTGGGATTGTCCTTCCTCATGCTTGGGGAAAACGCCTGGTGGGCGGGGATGCCCCCCCACCTGGCTTTGTGTTCATGTAAACTCTTGTGATTTGATTAAGATTGTCCTTCCTCATGCTTGGGGGGAAACGCCTGGTGGGCGGGGATGCCTCCCCCCCGGCTTTGTGTTCATGTAAACTCTTGTGATTTGATTAAGGTTGCCCTTCCTCATTCCTAAAGAAATGCCTGGTGGGTGGGGGACGCCCCTCACCTACCTGGCTTTGTGTCCACGTGAAAGTCTTGTGATTTGACATGTGAAAATTTGGGATAAAAGACTCACGTTTGTTCCCAATAAATGGCTTCTGCTCATTTCACTGAACAGTTGTCCACTTTCTTTCTTTCTCTTTCTTCCTCTTTATGTCTATGCCTCCATCTTGCTTTCTTTTAATGTCTATCCCTACTACAGAATCGGCTTCTGCACTAGACAGAATCCAGTCTCTTTCTTCCCTTCTATTCTCCCAGAATATTCGCCGACGCTGCCCCACCTTCCAGGTACCCTCAAAATCTCTTTTGGGGGCTGGCTCCCCATAGAGAGACAATGTAGCTTGTCCCAACATACAGAATCCTCAAACTGTAAGAATTCTAGGCAAAAATGTAGGAAACACTCTTATGCACACTGGTGTAGACAACCAACTCTTGGTGAAATACCCAAAAGTGAATGCCATAAAAGATAAGATAGACAAATGAAACTTCATCAAACTAAAAAGCTTTTGCACAGCAAAGAAAACCACCAAGAGTGGGGAGACAACCCATAGGATGGGGAAAAAATTGCTAATTATGTTCTGACAAAGACCTAACATCCAGGATCTACACAGAATTCAAATGAGCCGAAAGGAAAACAACAACAATAAAAACAATCCTATCAAAAAGTGGACAAAGGACATAACGCTTCTCAAAAGAAGATATACAATCAGTCAACAGATAGCATGAAAAACAGCCTCACTAATCATCAAAGAAATGCGAATCAAAACCACAATGAGATACCACCTAAGTATGACCCTCATCAATTAAAAAATAAAATAGATGCCAGCGAGGGCGCAGAGAAAAAGGAACACTTCTACACTGTTGGAAGGAGTGCAAGCTAGTTCAACCTCAATGGAAAGCAGTGTGGTGATTCCTAAAAGAACTAAAAATTGACCACCCGTACAGTCTAGCAATCCATCTCTTGGGAATATACCTGGAGGAACATGAATCAGTCTATGAAAAAGACATCTCTACACACATGATTATAGCTGCACTATTTACAGTAGCAAACACAGGGAACCAATCCCACTGCCCATCAAGAGTGGGCAGGATAAAGAAAATGCAGTACATATACATGACGGAGTATTATACGGCCATAAATAAGAATAAAATCATGCAATTTGAAGCAAATTGGATGGAGTTGGAAGCCACCATACTTAGTGATTTATCACAGAAACAATGAACTGGATGTGTAACTAATCCTAACTTGTACCCCACATATCTATCATAAAAAAGCAGTTTGCATTTCACTTCTACACCATCCTATTGTGAAACAGACAGTCTGCCCTCATCAGTCCTCATGCCTCTAATCATCTCCTGTATCTCTAATCATCTCCTGTATACCTGGGGATAGACTTTGTTTCCTGATCTCAGTTTCTAGTTCTACATGACTCTTCCTTATCTTTCTTTTCTCAGAGTGCTATTTTTTTTTTCTTCTGATGGATAATGACAATAAGTAACATTTGTGAAATACTTGGCATAGACAGGTGTTGTTTATGTGTTCTACAAAATTAATACACTAAATCCTGGCAATAACTCTATGAAAAGTATAATGCAGTAGCCCCATCTTATGAGCTGAAGCAGTTGCAGGAAGAGAGGTACCACACAGCACACCCAGTATCCAACAGTTAATTGTGGAAGAATCAGGATTTAGCGCTAAGCAGTTTAATTTTGAAATCCCCATTCTCCTTGTAGATCCTAGATGTTAGGCCTTTGTCAGACATGGAGTTGGCAAATATTTTTTCCCTGTCTGTGGGCTGTCTCCCTGCTCTATTGATGGTTTCTTTGGCTTTACAGAAGTTTGACAGCTTGATGAAGTCCCATTTGTCTATCTTAACTCTTATGACATGGGCACTTTGAATTTTGATCAGGAATTGGTTGCCAGTTCCAACTTTCATAAGGGTGTCTCCTGCATTTTCTAAGTTTCTTATAGTTTGAGGTTTTATGTTTAGGTCTCTGATTCATTTAGAGTTGATTTTTGTGTGTGGAAGTAGGTGGGGGTCTTGTTTTAGTCTTCTTCATGTGGTCAACCAGTTTTCCCAGCACCATTTACTGAACAGGTTTTTGTCTCCCCAGTGGTTGGTGGTGGAAACTTTGTCGAAGATGAGTTGGTTGAAAAATTGAGGTTTTAAGAACAAAATCATGAATTTCGCTGCAACCTGGATGGAACTAGAGTCTATAATACTGAGTGACCTCTCACAAAAACAAAAATCCGAATATCACATGTTGTCACTCATATAATGGACCTTGAACATCCAATGCAATACTATGAGAAAATGACGGATGGTACTGGGAAACTATGGGGGGGAGGGGGATGGGATTAACAGTAGCAAATATCTGTCGGGGGATGGGAAAACACTTCTTATCTACAGGGTGCCTGAATGAAACGTCATTGTACACCTAACCTTTAACTGTACCCCACAAAACCATAATAAAAAATACTGATTAATGGAAAAAAAAAATTGAGGTTTTGCTTCTGGAATCTCAATTCTATTCCATTGGTCTATATTCCTGTTCCTATACCAATACCAGGCTGTTTTGATTATTGTAGCTTAGTAATAAAGTTTAAAGTGTGGGATTGTGATACTTCCTGCTTTTTTCTTTTCTGAGGATAGTTTTGGCTATTCTTGGCCTTTTATGTTTCCGTATGAATTCCCGTATTGTTGTTTCTAGGTCTGAGAAGAATGTTGCTGGTGATTTGATGGGTATTGTGTTAAATCTGTAGATCGCCTTAAGTAGAATGGACATCTTAATGATGCTGATTCTTCTAATCCATGAGCATGGACTATTTTTCCACTTGTTTGTGTCATCTTTGATTTCTTTGAACAGTGTTTTGTAGTTTTCATTGAGAAGGTCTTTCACATCTCTGGTTAGGAAGATGCATGCTGAAAAGAAAAAAACAAACAGGCCCATTACAAAGTGGGCAAAAGATATGAATAGGCACTTCTCAAAAGAAGACATACAAGCAGCCAACAGATACATGAAAAAATGCTCAACCTCACTTGTCATCAAAGAAATGCAAATTAAAACCACACTAAGATACTACCTAACTCCAGTCAGAATGACCTTCATTAATAACTCAAAAAATAACAGATGCTAGAGAGGATGTGTCAAAAAGGGAACACTTCTACACTGTTGGTGGGAGTGTAAACTAGTACAGCCTCTGGAAATCTGTGTGGGGATTCCTAAAAGTTCTAAAAATCGACCTTCCATACGATCCCACAATCTCCCTACTGGGAATATACCTGGAAGAACACAAACCACTGTATAAAAAAGATACCTGCACATGTATGTTTATCGCAGCCTTGTTTACAATAGCAAGAACATAGAATCAATCATGCTCCCATCAAAAGAGGACTGGATTAAAAAAAATGTGGTACATATACTCAATGGAATATTACGCAGCCATAAAGAAGAACAAAATCATGAACTTCACAGCAACCTGCATGGACTTGGAGTCTATCATACTAAGTGATCTCTCACAGAAACAAAGAACTGAGTTTCACATGGTCTCACTCATAAGTGGACCATGAACAACCACCACAATACTATAAGAAAAGGATTGACTGTAGCAGGAAACTGCAGAGGGGAGGGGGGCAGAGAGGCTAGATTGACAGTAGTGGACATCTGCCTGGGGAAGCGGGGGCACACCTTATCAACAAGGGTACATGCACAGTGAATATTTGTATATCTAACCCTGAAATGTATCCCACAATTTTAAAAGTTAAAAAAAAATTTTTTTTAATTAAAAAGAAAAAAGAAATCCCCATTCTCGACCCAACACCCCCGTTGCACAGCCATTTCCACCTCACTCCTTTCTCCCTAAGACCACCCGATCCTTCCTTTTTGGGGGCTACTTTATTTATTTATTTATTATAAAATTGTGGGGTAAAATTCAGGGTTGGTATGCACACGTTGATTATGCGGGCACCTTTGTTGATGAGGTATGCCCCTCCCTCCCCTGGCAGTTTCCCACTACTGCCAATTCCTTTCTTATAGTATTATGATCATTGTTCAAGGTTCACTTAAGAACATATGGCACTCTGTTCTTTGTTTCTGTGATAGATCCCTGAGTGTGATCAACTCCAAATCCATCCAAATTGCTGCGAAGTCCGGATGTTTGTCCTTCTTTATGGCTGCATTATATTTCATTGTGTTTACAGATCACAAGTTTTTTTAATCCAGTCCAGCTGTGATGGGCAACATGGTTGATTCCATGTTTTTGCTATTGTGAGTAGAGCTGCAACAAACATGTGTGTGCAGCTATCTTTTTTGTAGAATGATTTGAGTTCCTCCAGGTATATTCCCAATAGGAGAATTGCTGGGTCATAGGGAAGGTCAATTTCTAGTTCTTTCAGAAACTGCCACACTGTCTTCCAAAGAGGTTGCACCAGTTTGCATTCCCACCAGCAGTGTAGAAGCGTTCCTTTTTCTCTGCATCCTCGCCAGCATCTGTTGTTGTTTGTTTCACCTGACTTTTCTACCCACAATGTTTCCCATTCTCTTTTTCAGAGGGACATACCTCTTACCTTCTTCCTTGTTAAGGCAGCTGGTGGCTTTAAATATCTTGCAGTCTTAAGTAAAGAGTTTGACATTGCTGAGGATGGGAGTTAAAGGTGATTGCAAGAGCGAACATCTATACCCCTTATCTTGATCTGGGGGTCTTGAGTGGGCAGGGTCTTTCTAGCAATGTAGTGATGCAATCCAGTCTCCTGTTTCCACATCCTACCCTCGCTACTCCATTTTAGCACTCAAGGTGAGATGTGCTTGTGTTTGTGCTAATTCAACTATTTACTTTCTTCAAGCATATTTGTAGATGTGTATGACTAATTACCACACATCTCTGCTAAAGGACTGGAATGGTTGGACTTCTGGTGTTCTAAAGACTTGTCTCTGCACAAGAAGGGGAGGCTTAAAAAGTCTAACATGATCGTTTCGGTTTTTCCAACTGCTGCTTGCAATCGCCCTGTGTTGAGTCCCCTTTCCTTGCCCTCTTGAACATATTCTGTATTTCCAGTCACTTTCAGTTATCAAAAGATGTGTCTGATCCAATCTAGATTAAACACTCATTTCTTATCTGGTTTCAGTATCTTGAGCCTCTAAGGGATTGAAGTGGAGAAAGGGCATATTTGTCAATTGTTTTTGTTTTTCTCCTTACATTCTAAGTCTTACAGCATATGGTAGAGGCATGTGATTTCTGGGGTCCTTCCTCATTATTCCCACCTTCCTTTCCAAGGTCTCACTTTCCCCATATCAAAACTGGAAGAATCAGAGGACATCTTCCGCAGCTGGTACCTGGCAGCGATAAACAGTATTGCCTGGCCACTCCCAGCTTGGTCTGGTTGTCTCTGCTGCCTTTGTGGAGTTTTTTTCATGGACTGCATGTGTAGTTCAGCTTTATTCCAGCACTTTCTGTTACTAAGGACCCCCTCAGAGAAAGGCAGTATGATCTTAAAGTAGCCCTATGTGTAAAACCTATCCCTTCCCTATCTCGTGGACTTCCCTTTTTGGAAAATCCTTATACAAAGTAAAAAAAATATATATGCCTTCTCTTGTTTACCAAGAATATGAATATTTGATATTGGGTTTGCACAGACTAGAGCACATCTACATTTTACTTGAAACTGTAATATGTTGCTGCTAAATTTAATTTTATTAATTCTTAAAGCTATCAGAGCCGTTTGTATTCAAGGAATGTTAAACCTAGCAGAAAACCCATTACTATTCAGAGGGAAATAGTGCTTCATATAGGCTTGTTGCATGTTTACCCATTGTAGCACAAGCAACAAAAAGCAGCAAGTAGTTGATGCCTGCTTTTGTCTTATGTGAAAAAACTTGAGGTCTCGTTATTTGCAGAGTCATATTCAATTAACCCTCCATTTTGAGAGGAAAAGAAAAAAGATATAATGATTGTCTACCTGTTCTGCATGTCAATACTACGGCATATGGATAAGCATGCTTGAATTAACATACAGAGAGAAAATGTCTTTTATATCAAGTGGAGAGTCATAGCTTATATTTTTATAAAAATTCTGCTTTGATGCACTCACTGTGCTAGCTGAATTTGGTGGTGTTTCCTGAGATTCCCTCTGTCTCACATTCCCCTGTGTTTTTCAGCTCACGTGGGTCTGCACTTCTCTTTCTGTGACCCTTGATATGTAACTTTTCCTCTTTCCCCTTTCTCTACCTTCCTTCCCACTATCTCTGTGTGATGCTGTACAACTCTTGCCCTCTTGTGTCCTCAGAACACAAATTAAGCTTTGTGCAACAAAGCCCACATCCTTCTTAGAAATAACCCTCAGCAAATAATCTGCAAGAATAGGCATGCTATTTGAAAAAATAAAATATAATTCTTATGTGAAGTCAGAAACACAGAACCATGATTAAATAGAGAATCTATAGACTCGATGTGAAGAAATGGAATCTATGTGAATGTCTATTATCTTCTGGGCTAAAACACGAGGTGCTGTGTGAGATTCCACACACATAAACTTGGAAATAGGCATTGTTTCATTTTGCATCTTGCTCTGGATTTCACCAAGATTTCCAAGAATTAACAGAAAAGCAAACCCAGAATTACAGCATGTCAGAGTTTAAAACATGTTTGTTTTTATGCTGTTCTGTCTTTCTCTTTCAAAGGGGAGACAGATGCAGAGGTGCTGAGAACCTTCTGGCCAATTTGTGTTAGATGCCCACGAGGTACATTACCTCCCCACACTTAATCTTACTTCTCAACTGTGTGTTGTAACACACAGTACTGATAGGAAAGTCTCATTTCTCCCCGTTCCCAGAGACCTTTTTTATTTCCTATCTTACATTTTGAAAAATAGCAAGAAGGGTGACCATGATACATAAGTCTCATTAGGTTTTTTTCCAAATGCCTTAGGGTTTACTGATGGCAGTTGGACGCTGGCCAGTGTAGAAAACATGCATTACGTTAGGTGTTTTTTCCAAATTCTGTGTGAAATCAGTTACCATTTAAAAGATATTTTCTTGACTATGCATTTCTTTTTATCATTTCCCAGGTCTCTGACTTCTGAGATTTTTTTTTTTCAAAAGCTTGCCTTAGAGAACACCATGCTATTTACAACATTTCCATCTCACCTTCTGAACTTCTCACTTCATCGGGCATATCCTGCCCTAGGTATAACCTTGAATCATGACTGTCTTGTTCAATCAATAAGTTTTTGACCATTTATTATGTATTCGCCTCTATGCCAAGCACTGTAGCAAGATCCCAAGAACAAGAAAGGCATTCACAGAGCTTTCCATGAACGTTAGGGAGATAAAAGAAAAACTACAAGCTAATTAGAGAGCTATTAAAAATTGAGCTATTCGAATTAAGGCAGTAGAATGTGACTGAGAAATAAAAATGTCATCAGTTTATTTGAATTCCCTTGTGAAAATTCACAGAGGAGCTAAGAGACGAACTGCAGCCCGAAAGACTAAGTAGGATTTGGTGAGTGAGACGACAGAAAAGGGCATTTCAGAGAGGGAGGCTGGCAGGGTGCGATACTCAACTGTGGGAATAATCGAGTCTCATGGGAGTCTGATGGGCACATCAGTGAAAATAGACACAAGTGCAGATGATGGGCAGAGTGCCCTGAGCAGGAAGGGTCTACACACAAGGCAGGGACATGGAATCTAGTACAACAATGACAAGTAAGGAACTACAAGAATAGTGTTGCTCAATGTGTGTCTTGCAGACCACCAGCCTCAGAATTTGTGTTGTACTCCTTGAAATGGTATACTTCTGACACTGCCATTGCAATAAAAATACAGAATGGTTCCATCAGTCCAAATACCACCCATTCCATCCCTTAGAGGTTCTCTCCCTTCCCTTATTCATATATGTGTGGTAAAATTTATAAAACTGTACCTTTAATAGTCAACTTGGTGAGACTTCATCTCTACAATAAATCAAAAAATCAGCCGGGCGTGGTAGCGCACGCCTGTAGTTCCAGCTACTTGGAAGGCTGAGGCAGGAGGATCGCCGGAGCCCAGCAGGTCGAGGCTGCGGTGGCTGGGAGCGGCCACTGCACTCCAGTCTGGGCGACAGAGTGAGACTCTAACTCAAAAAAAAAGTCAGCTTTACTCTTTGTTTATTTAAAACACACAAAAAACAAACACAAGCTCATCCTCAACTCCAGAAACAAACCGCATGTTTCTGAACTTTTCATTGTATGTAAAAAACCTGAACTTTCAGCATTAAGCCCAAACATCTCTGTTTGTTAAAAAACAATTTTCACAGTGAGAGTGGGATATTTCACCTACTTGAACATACACCACCATCCCTGACTGCCTCCTCAGAGTATAATTGCATGTCTATTTTCAGTTTGGGGTTTCGTTCTTTTTTCTTTCTTTCTTTTTTTCAATTCTTCAACTTCAAACAGCATACTTATATTACTACTTTGTGCTGTGTCATCAATAGATGGTACTTATTGCCTGCCCATTTTTTATGAAAATGTACTTTCCTCCCTCTCTAATCCCTTCTCCCTTAGAAACTGAACCTACCAGTTGGACGTGGTGGCTCATGCCTGTAATCCCAGCACTTTGGGAGGTCGAGGCATGAGGATCACTTGAGCCCAGGCATTCGAGACCAGCCTGGGCAACATAGTGAGACGCCCCCCATCTCTACAAAAAAATAAAAATAATTAGCTGGGCATGGTGATGCACACCTGTCGTCCAAGCTACTCTGAAGGCTGAGGTGGAGGGGTCTTGTTAGCCCAGAAGGTCAAGGTTGTGATGAGCAGTGATCTTGCCACTGCCCTCCAACTTGGGTGGTGGCAGAGTGAGTCTCAGATTAAAAAAAAAAAAAAAAGAAAGAAAGAAAGGAAACTGAACCTACTTTCACATTACAGAGATTGAAGATGCAAATCATATTTTATTTGAATGCAATTTGATTCTAAACATTTACAAGCCACATTTTTATCACAATGTGTAATTACTGTGTACTGGAGAAGCAGGGAGTTTGCTAGGATTACACAAACTCTGATCCCTATGATGGATCATATTTCTTATTTATACTTATTTTTGTCACATCCTTACATTTCCCAGATTTTATTGAACCTTTAATGAATGTATGCCATGTATTGGTCTTAGAGATGGGATTTGGAGATAAATAAAAAGGAAACTCTGCCTGGATGGAGCTCACATTCAGCTGGGAAGATTAAAAATACATGAAAATCAAATGAACATAGATTTTAAGGGCAGGGAGTGACAAATGTTATGAAGAAAAAAGATCAAGTTAGTGGACTGCTATTCGAGAGAAGGTGATCAAGGAAGGCTCTCTGGGGAGGACATCTTTGAGTGGAGTCCTTTGCTGGGGTCATGTGGCTGCCTTGAGTGTCCTGAGGGAGTGGTGAGAGGTTAAGAAAGACACAAACACAAAGACATAAAGAAAAGCTGGGGCCAGGGGGGACACTTTCTTCTGATGGAGAAGTGGTCCCAAGCTAGTTCTGCATGTTTATATTACAGCCAAGCACAAAAGAAGTTGGGAAGGGTTCAAGGTCTATGTGGGAGTCATAACAGAATTACGTGACTACCCAAAAGGCAAGCTGTTCCGTGGTTATCTTGTTGTGGCTAAGGCCTTATCTGCACTATTTGCACCTGGAAGTGTGGGCGCTGAGACCCCATTCCGTGTAGCAGGCTGCATCCTTTGACTCCTGACTAGGATGCAGAGCAACCCAGGGGGACTGTGCCTTCGCTTGGGGCCTTGCACTCGTCCTCTCCCCACAGTCCCTAAGGAGGTGAAGATCGGCCATGTTGGTATTTGGAAGAAGTAAAAAGGAACAGTGAAACTGATGAGGTGAAAGTGCTTGTCATGTTTGACTAAGCGAGGAAAGAACAATGGGGTTGAAAGGAAGGACTGATAAGGAATAAGACTGAACTGTGTGTCAGCCAGTAACCAGACCATTTAGGTTACCTGTAGGCCGTGAAATGAAATTTCACTCCAAGTAGGATGAACAGCCGTTGTATTTTGAGCAGATGAGTAATATTTTCAGCTTTGTGTGTTAAAAGGATAACTTTGGGTACTGTATTTAAAATAGATGGCAGGTTGTAGAAGCTGGGAGGCCTTAGGGACAATGTAGGAGGCCTCTATACTAGTCCAGGTGGAACATGAGAATGGTTTGTACTGGTGGAGAAATGAAGGTGATGAGGCCTAGTTGGATTTGGAATCCAATCCCATCTTCCCTAAGGGCCTTCCTTTTGGAGACCACCTTCTTCCATCGCCTTATCAGTCTGCCGCTGAGTTCTGTCCAGGAACTAATTGCCTTTATTTTCTGGGTTGGTATTACCTTCCTGGATCTTCTGTTTGTTGGTTTACTGTTCTGTATTCCTGGTCTTCCTGCAAAAATGTACCTGAGAAGAGTTGTCAGAGCTCTTGTCGGTCTGAAAAGGTCTATTGTGTTGCCACACTTGTTTGATTGTTTGGCTGTGGCATAAAATTCAAAAAAGAAAAGAGTTTATCTCCGAACTCTGTGGATGTTTCTCCACTGTCCTTCAACATTTAGTGATTGCTTATCCTGGACAACTTTACTGCTTATACTTTCTAAGGTCATTTATTTTTCTCCTCTAAGATATTCAGCGTCCCTTCACAGTGGTCTATCTGGTAGTAGGTCTTCATTCATTTATTGCACTGGGCAATTCGTGGAGACTTTTAATAAAAAAACTTGTGTTCCTATTCAATACCAGAAACTTCTCTTATAATAATTTTATAGCAATTTCTGTTTCATATTTCCTGTATTCTCTTTTTTGGAAGTCCAAGTAGTCTGATATTGGAACATTGCATTGATCCTCTAAAACTTAATATTCTCTTCCCCCCCTCCTCTTTGGCCCCTGTTCCATGCCTGCAAATGATAAATGGCAGCTTTCTGTGCCGTGCTTCAAAAACTAACATTCCTCCAACAATTATAAATTTGTTTTCCAGTGCTGCTATTCCAAATTATTCCAAACATAGTGGCTTAAAGCAACACAGCTTTGCTAACTCACAGGTATGGAGGTCAGAAGTTCAACTCAGGTTCTACCCAATTAAAATCAAGGTATGAGTAGGTATCCTTTATTTCTGTAGACTTTAGGTTAAAATATTTTCTTGCCTTTTCCAACTTCTAGAAGCTACTTGCACTTGTTGGCTCCCAAACTCCTTCCTGCATTTTAAAGCCAGCAATGGTCTGTCTCTTTCCTACTCTCCCTCTCTTATCCTCCTCTCTTTCTCCCTCTCCCTCTCCAACTCTCGTGGTTCTTTACTTCTAAAAATTTTTGTGCTTGGACTGTGACCGCCTAAATAATCTAGAATCGTCCCTTCATTGTAAGATCCATATGCATAACCATAATTATATCAGCAAAGTATCTTTTCTTCATATACGGTAACATCCAGGGATTAAGGTGTGGACATCTTCGTGGGTCATTATTCTACCCATCATAAACTGCCTTCTAGAAAATTATCAGAATCTCAGCATCCATTGGTATTCTCTTCCTTTTGTCTTTATGACTATTGGCACGTTTATTATTTATGATCAATTTTCAATCGTTCTGTAAGGAAGAAGAGCTAAATGGATGAGCTTAGTTTAGCATCTTGAATCAGAAGAGTTTTTCCAGGAGGTTCTTACGTTCATTATTATTTGAAAACCACCATTATAAGAGTCCTGAGAGGGAAATGATAAAATCAAACTTTTTATTTTTACAGTGTATTTTCAAAATTATCTAGCATTTACATATTTTAATGTTCTTACAGATCTGTAGCATTTTTAAATATTCTGTACATTTTTGAATGCTGACACACTTTTTATACTTGTGTGTTTTTGTATGTGTGTGTCTATGTTGTATATTTCTAGAGGAAAATTTTATGTTAAAGTGGTATCAATTATTTTGCTTGAGATACAATTTTTTTTTTAAATAACTTTCAAATTTAGGAAGAAATAGGATTTGTCATAAAATATTCAGTTTAACCTTATAATTTAATCATCTTAAATTTTTTAGATGTTTTCACATTTTAAATTTCTCATTAGAAGTGGTGTATTTTTTGTAGTTCACTAAAACGTCAAAGTACTTTATATGCCAGAAACCATTATTTTACAAACTGCATTCCAGAAAACCTGAGGTTCCTGTATAATGCTAGTAGCTCTTAGGAAAAAGTGCATTCTGTTGACATATCATTTGGGAAAATAATCCATTCTACTATATTTCCCTCATGGAGGGTATATATATATATATTTATTTTATTTTATTTTTATTTTTTTGAGACAGAGTCTCACTCCGTTGCCCAGGCTGGAGTGCAGTGGCATGCTCACGGCCGCCCCAGAGTTGACCTGCTGTGCTCCAGCGATCCTTCCACCTCAGCCTTCCAAGTAGCCAGAACTACAGGTGTGTGCCACCACACCCAGCTAATGTTTTATTTACTGTAGAGACGAGGTCTCAGCAAGCTGCCCTGGCTGGTCTGAAACCCGCAGACTCAAGCAATCCCCTCACCTTGGCCTCCCAACGTGTTGGGATGACAGGCTGAGCCACTGAGCCCAGCCATTAAAGTATATTAAGATAAATCATACAGCAAAGAAAATCAAACATCTTTAAAAATCTTTGGTCTGCCCTAAATATCCTAAATATATTTGATCATGAAATGTTTTGTTTGTCTTTTAAATCTGAGGATTATTTTTTAACAGATCATGGGAAACCATAGCTAAGACAGTTTTAAAGTGCTATTGTATGTAGCCTATACATCTAATTGATTCATGCTAAATGTTTTGGCTTTAACATATATAAATGCAAATCAGAGGATGATTTCCCAGATAGTTTTACAGCTGGAAGAGAATTAGAGCACATGCTCAAAGGCATGTGATTCGGGCTCTCTGCTGTCCTTCCCCTGGGTCCCCACTAGCTGACCTTAGTGGGGTGGCATCACTTTCCAGAGTTTGCATTTGGGAGCTCAGCAGAACCTCCCCATGTTTTCTGGGATTTATCTGTAGCCAACAGCACATTTTTTCTATTTATTCTTCTCTTCTATGGACTGCTGACTTAGCATCGAGGTGTAAGAAAAACCAGGAGAGAGAATGTAGTAACACACAAAATGCTTTTTTCAGTTCGACTCTCATCTGTAGACATCATTTCATTTAGCTCAGTGAGAGTACCAGTCATCCTCTCTCCCGGACGACCTTGTAAAAGGGTTCAGAATTGGCTTGTTGGGTATTCATTTGCAGAAAATATTTCAGAAAATTTTCAGAACTGCATAAACTGTAACAAGATGTTAAAATGTTAATGTGACCTACATACTTACTATTATTGGGCCCTAATTCTGTGCTAAGTTTTTTCAGAAACCAACTGCAAATAAGGAATCCTTGACAGTGAACAAGAGTCACAATATCTACTGATTAAAGAAAAATCAATTGCTTAAGAGAATTACAACTGCTCTTTGTACTAAAATCAGATAGCATTTTATCTTGGGGGCTTTGTAAAGGGAATGTGTAGAGGTTTTGTCAATGGCATTCTACATATTCAACAAATTTCATACAGGTTGTTTCTATAACATTGCCAACAAAATTTGATGTCATCACATCTAAGCACAATTTAATAACAATAATTGTGTGTGGCAGAGAGGGCATAGTTTTAATTTAGTACTAATTAGGTGTTCACATCTTTGCTGATCTTGCAAAGGTTTGAATTCTCAGCACTCAGTCCATCGCCCTGAATGTAGCAGATGTCAACAAATCTTTATTGAAGGTGAAAATTATTCTTCAAGGGGAGTATAAATTAAAGGATGTATTGGAATAATTTTTCTTCAGAGCTCACACTCGTATCTTGATCCACAGGCTACTTCAAATCCGCTGCACTGATCCTAGAATCATCAGAATAAAACAAAAATATGTCTGCTAGCCAAGTCACAGGTTGAAAGATTGCTTCTCAGTTTGGCCCAGCCCATACTGAATATTATCTGAATACATCTTTGAAATGTTGCTAGGCTTACTCTCCTCCCCCCGAGACTTAGTCTTATTTGTCGCTGTATTTTTATCTGTTTGCATGATAGGAAAGGAACATATGCATTAAAAAAAATTGAGATTCAGATTGGCAAAGTGTATTCAGTTCACTGAGCTAGGAAGTGCCAGAGCTAGGACTCGAACCCAGGTTTATCTGACTTTACATTTCATGATCTTTATGCTACCTTGTGCTGAGAAATATCTTGTAGGGCTTGAACTCTATGTTTTCCCTTACAAAGAAAGAGCCCGAAAGGACACTGCAGACAGAAGGAGTTATTAAAACTTCACAGTCAACACTTGTGGAAATTCAGGCATCTTAAATCTGCTCTGATACTCCAGGGTCTCAAACCATATTTCTGCTGTCATGTGAGCTGGCCTTTCTCAATGCCAACATTTGTGTCATGCTTCAAGGACAGCACGTCTGATGTAGCTTTTGAAGTCCAGGAACACTGACTTTCACAGGAGGGACTATATCTTTTCATTTATTTTGTGCGCTCTCGGGTGGCATTTAGGTTGACAGGTTCTCCAGTTTTCTTCTCCAGGGATTATAGGTGTTGAACTACTTTCATCTCTCTTTGTCTGTAATTTTTTTTCCTGATAAAGCATCAAGAGGGCTCTGCATCCACCACTCTCCTCAGTAATCCCCTAGCATGATCAGTTAAAAGTTAGTTGGAGCTGGGCTCAGTGGCTCAGCCTGTAATCCCGCGCCTTGGGAGGCTGAGGTGAGTGAATTGCCTGAGTCCGTGGGTTCAAGACCCGCCTGGGCAACTTGGTGAGACCTCATCTCTACAATAAATCAAAAAATTCGCCGGGCATGGTAGCGCGCGCCTGTAATTCCAGCTACTTGGAAGGCTGAGGCGGAAGGATGGCCGGAGCCCAGCAGGTCGAGGCTGCAGTGGCCGGAGCGGCCACTGCACTCCAGTCTGGGCGACAGAGTGAGACTCCAACTCAAAAAAAAAAAAAAAAAGTTAGTTGGAAAACCACACTCCTACCATGGTAGTTAGATAATTGAAGTTCATTGCAGTAGGGAGAGAAAAATCAGTCTGGAGGCTTATTTCTTGGTAGGTCCTTTAGGAGGATTTCAACCCTGGGTCTGTACTAGTCAAGTTGGGAGGAATTAAAGGAGGGGAATGGGGACCCCTGGAGAGTACGGAAGTGAAATGATTACACCCCCTTGCTGTACTTCTGAGGCAACCTGCTTACCGTGCACACATTCCTCTGGTCTGCTGTTCTGTAGATATTCATTTTGATGTCAAGCTCTCCTTCAAATCATCTTTAGCAAATGCTCTTTGAGGCTTCCATGTACAGTGTTTATATTCATGCAAGGCATATCCAACATCCTTCTTTTTAAACTCTAAGTAGACTGACAACCCTATCACCCTCTTTTTCATCATTTCCTACGTGATTTTCTCAGGCATACGTTTTAGCAGGATCTATTTGTCAGTGAAGATGATCTATACCTTTTTGGTAAGGAATCTGGCTTAAAAGAATATGTTATCTTCTGAAAAGCATAAGTCTGACGTTAACCAGAAAGAGAAAGCTTAATTTTCAAGTCTCATTTTCTGATTCACTGAATACAAGAGACATCAAGTAGAACCTAGATTTACAATGCTAAAAGACTGAGGGCCAGGCTCGGTGGCTCAGCCTGTAATCCCGTGCTTTGGGAGGCTGAGGTGAGTGGATTGCCTGAGCCCACGGGTTCGAGACCCGCCTGGGCAACTTGGCAAGACCTCATCTCTACAATAAATAAAAAAAACTAGCCGGGCATGGTAGCGCACACCTGTAGTTCCAGAAACTTGGAAAGCTGAGGTGGAAGATTCGCCGGAGTCCAGCTGGTCGAGGCTGTGTGGCTGGGAGCAACCACTGTACTCCAGTCTGGGTGACAGAGTGAGACTCCAACTCAAAAATAAAAAAAAAGACTGAGAAATAAGTTAGGGAGAAATATGTTAGGAAGAAATACATTGCTAAGATTCTTTGAATTTGAATATGATGGCCCATCTGATTGATTCAAATATATTACAGTAAGATTCCAAAATTATCCAGGAAAAAAAGGAAATTTCTCATCAATCTGCCCTGACTTTTTATCATTGACTTTTATATTCTATGAGGGGGACCCACAAAAACCCAGAATTTATTTATAAAGCATCGTGTGTTTATTCTTACATGTTTAAACTTCCGTCACCTTCAAAGTACTCTCCATTTGATGCAATGCACCTATTGAGATGCTTTTTCCACTACTCAAAACAGTTTTTGAGCCCGTTAATTTTGATGCCTTTTAGTGTTTCTGCCGTGTTTTCTTTCACCTCTTTCACACTGGCAACACGTTTCCCTTTGAGGACTTTTTCCACCTGAGGAAACAAACCAAAAAATGTCACTAGGACAAAATCGGGTGAATAGGGTGGGTAGGATATGGGGGTCTTGCTGGTTTTGGTCAAACACTGCTGAACACTAAGGGCAGTGTGGGCAGATGTGCTTGTAAATGACCCATCATAAAATGGGCAAACACACTGAAAAAGAGGTCCCCCCCCAAAATCACTGAAACCAAAGGCAGTCTCTCACAACAATGCTAGTTGGTCCACTCATGCCCATAGGTTCCCTTGTATATAGTTAGTTAGCTAGATTGTTAAAATTCCTCGAAATCACAGAGAAGGCACTAAAGCAACCAGACTTTAAAAACATACATTTTTGACATTCAATTAAAAACGTACCAGACATACCGAGGAACAGGGTAAAGAGAAAAACCAGGCAATATAATGTAAATTAATTAAGATAATCCAGATACTGAAGTCCTAGGCATGGCCTTTGAGATTATTGTAGTTAAAAATGTTTAAGAAAACACACATTTAGCTGAAATAATTCACCCGAGAACTAAAATATATAAAGCAGAAAAAAAGTGGAAAGCCTAAAACTTAAAAATAAATGGCCGAACTCGGTGGCTCAGCCTGTAATCCTGCGCCTTTGGGAGGCTGAGGTGAGTGGATTGCCTGAGCCCGTGGGTTCGAGACCCGCCTGGGCAGGCGAGACCTCATCTCTACGATAAAATCAAAAAATTAGCCGGGAGTGGTAGCGTGTGCCTGTAATTCCGGCTACTCGGAAGGCCGAGGCGGCGGAAGGACGACAGAGCCCAGCAGGTCGAGGCTGCGGTGGCCGGGAGCAGCCACTGCACTCCAATCTGGGCGACAGAGTGAGACTCCAACTCAACAAAATAAATAAAATAAATAAATTGACAGGAAATTAAAAATTGATGTTTTGATTTACCATAGTTGATAAAACAGAGCTGGAAAAAAAGTTACTGAACTGGAAAACATGCTAATAATAAATATGCAGACTGAAGTGTAGAAAGCAAAATAATGAATAATTATGAAAGGGAATAAAGTGTCGGGCTCGGTGACTCAGCCTGTCATCCCAGCACTTTGGGAGGCCGAGGCAAGTGGATGGCCTGAGCCCACAGGTTTGAGACCAGCCTGGGAAACCTGGCGAGACCTTGTATGTACAATAAATTAAAAAATTAGCCAGACGTGGTGGCGTGCACCTGTAGTTCTGGCTACTTGGAAGGCTGAGACAGAAGGATCGCTGGAGCCCAGCAGGACAAGGCTGCGGTGGCTGTGAGCATGCCACTGAGCTCCAGCCTGGGCGACAGAGTGAGACTCCTCAAAGTATTTCAGGGTACAGTGAAGGGGATCGATATACATATAGCTGTTGAGAGAGAGAGAGAGAGAGAGAGAGAGAGAGAGAGAGAGAGAGAGAGACATAGAAGTTTGAGGAAATCATTCGAAGAGTCAGTAGTGAAATGTTTTCAAAATGGACAGAAGGAATTAGGTCAGAGATTAAAGAAATGCTGTGAACCCCAAGCAAGATAAGTAGTAGAAGGGTAAAAATTAAACCAAAGATAAAATTTTAAGCCACATTTAATACTATCAAATCAGCAAAAAAAGACTCAGGTCACCAGAAGAAGTAAAAGCAAGTAAACATAAAACAATGACACTTTTAACACACCAAAGGAAAATCACTACCAACCTAAAATGCTACACCCTGTGAAACCATCTTTTGAAAATGAAAGCAATTAAAAACTGAAAAACATGAAATGCCAAAAGGATTTTTTTTAAGTAAGAAAAAAAACAATGACTCTTAGACTCACATAAAAATAAAGAATTTTAGAAAGTATAAATATGTGAGCAGATATAACATTTATTCACTGTTTACAGAATAATAGTTAACCTTGCAGTCTTAAATATATATGCAGAAAAAAATGCATGGTGACAATAGTGTACAAGATGAGAGAGGAATAAATGGAATTTAAAATTGGAATGTCCCACCGTTGCCAGAAAGTGAAGTAATACTAATTTATACTTCACACTAATAAGTTAAGGATGAGTATTATACTCTGTAGGATAAAACTAATCAGAAACACAAGAACAAATAACTACAAAGAAAAAATAAGTAGAATAATAAAAAGACCACTGGTTGCAGTCACAATGGAATATGTAGCATGAAACTCACCCTTCCACTATAAAGTACTACTGTACTATATTTACATATGTATGTGTGTACATACATGTATTTCAGGCAACGGATGGCAAGCAACATGGGACTATGCATATTTCTATTTGTGTAAACTTAAAGACTCCAAGTGCAGTTTTGTTGCATGGATCTATTGTGCAGGGGTGAAGCGTGGGCTTTTGTTGTTATCTATGACCTGAATAAGGTACATTGTACACTTTAAGTAATTTCTCATCTCTCTTCCCTTCTTTCTACCCTTCCACAGTTCCAATCCTCAATGCCTGTCATTCCACACTTGATGTATATTGGTACACATTATTTAGCTCTTCCTTATGTGTGAGCGTCAAAAAAAAGGAAAACCATCAAAAGTTGTTGAGTTGAAAAACTGTTTAGAGCAGGAGAAAGGATCCCGATAGTTGCATGGCATCCAATGGAGAATACTTTGAAGGTGACTGAAATTTAAACATGTAAGAATAAACACACAATTTTTTATAAATAAATTCTGGTTTGGGCCTCATATAAGTGTTCCTTTTTCGCATTCCCAACAATATCTGTTAGTTTTAAAAAATGTCAATAATAGCCATTCTGACTGGTGTAAGATGATATCTCCCTGTGGTTTAAATGTACATTTCTCTGGTGATTATTGATGTTGAGTATTTTTTACACCCTTGTAGCCCATTTGTATGACTTCTTTTGAAAAATGCCTATTCATGTCTTTTGCCCACCTTGTAATGGGGCTACTTTTTTTTTAGTTGAATTCCTTGTAAATTTTGGATGTTTGTCCCCTATTGGATGAATATCTGCAAATATTTTCTTCCATTCTGCCAATTGTTTATTCTCTGTGCAGAAACTTTTTAGTTAAGTCTCGTTTGTCTATTTTTGTTTTTGTTACTTTACTTTTTTTTTTACTGAGCCTATTTGTAATTTCTATTCTCTTCCTGAAATTATCCCCACACTTGCTAGATATATGCATAGTTTATTCCTTCACTTAATTCAGTTCTCTGTTCATATGTCACCTGCTTAAAGAGACTTTATTTGTCCTCTCTATATAAAATTGCATGTCAGCATGCAATGCACCCTGATCTTACTTTATGCTTTTTTTCCAGAATTTAATGACTTCTGGTATGTATGCTTTTGAAGTCTTATTCATCTTTTACTAACTACTCTATTTGGAAGACTCATTCATGTTGCTGTATTTAAGAATAATGTGTTTCTTCTCATTGCTGAATGATGTAGTTTTGTGTACATTTCTATATAGATGGAAATATACCATATATACATTTTGTGTTTTTCTGCACGTATGTGTATATACATACATACATGTATAAAAGTATAATGGACATGTAATGGGTATAGTATATAATAAAACATATAAAATAGAAAATATATATAACAAACATTTATTTTTAAAGGTTGTTGTATTAGTATTCTTAGGTCCACATTAAGTAAAAAACCAGACCAGAAGAATTATGACTGGGAAGTGAAGACTGTATTACAGAGCATGTGGAAACAAATGAATCAATGAAATCTGCTTAGGCATATTTTCAGATAAACGATATCCTCTCTGAATGCTAAATACCATCATAATTTGTTTCTTTTGCAGTAATGACAATGGGATTCTGAGGGAAACCTCCCTTTTGCTCTGTTTTTTGACTTTCCTTTTTTTCATATAACCCACATATAATTCATAATAAAATTTGCTGGTTGTACTTTAAAATATTACCTTGAATATGACTTCTCTCCAACTCCACAACTGCAACCCTACATTCACCAAGGAAATAGAAACACAAAGGATGGAGAAATACCAGGAAGATGGTAAACATGGGGCGCCACACCATTCCTGGATCTGAAGAAACAAAGGGAGGGAGTCATTATAGGACTGAGAAAGACAAATGACAGGGGTCTCATCTTACGTTGAGGAATTCAACCAACTTGAGGCAATCACTTTTAGGAAGACTGAGAAATAAATATC
Organism: Carlito syrichta; assembly: GCF_000164805.1. Lineage (NCBI taxonomy): Eukaryota > Metazoa > Chordata > Mammalia > Primates > Tarsiidae > Carlito > Carlito syrichta. The sequence continues at coordinate 257,403 of NW_007249853.1, forward strand.
TGGGACTGACTGACTTTTCCACCTCCTTTCTTTGCTCATGCTCTGCACTGGCTGAGTCCTACTTGAAATCAGCCTTAAAAGGAGCATATTGATGTGGTCCATAAAGGACATATGGGCACAGAACAGGGTAGAAGAAGATGGAGTGTGAATCTGATGCTGTGGGATGAATCTTTTAATGGGACCTTCGATCTCACATTTGCTCTCTTTTGTTCTATTTTTTCATGAAGCAGCCAGAACAATCCTAAATCCTAAGTAAACTCATGCCGCAGCTATTTTGAAGAACTTACAATGATTTTCAATCTCAACCATAATAAAATCTAAAGTCATTCTAATGGAGTAGATGACTTTAAGGAACTCAGCCCCATCAATACTTATGTAGTTTTATGCCCAGTTTCCCTCCATGACACAATTCTTCATCACATGACTTCTTTTCTGTTCCTTAAACAGTTTACTTCCAACCTAGAATATTTGTAATCTCTATTGTCTCCCTGGAATTATTCCCCACATCTGCTAGATATATGCATAATGTATCCCGTCACTTAATACAGTCCTCTGCTCATAATTGCATGTCAGCATGCAATGTACTCTAATCTTACGTTATGTTTTTTCCCAGAATTTAATGACTTCCGGTGTGTATGTTCCATTTATTTGTTTGTTTATTGCCTTTCCCACCCCCGTGTAGTGCAAGTTCTATGATAGGAAGAATGTATTCTTTTCTGCTCAATTCCTAGGTCCTAGATCAGTGACTCATGCACACAGACACTTGTATTAGTGTGGAGAGGTAAATCACCATAATGAACGACCCCAAATTAACACCAATCAATCCTATCTCTTATCGATGTCATGATTAAGTTCAGGTTGCAGTGGGGTTATGGCTTAGTCTGCTGTAACAGAATACCTGAGACTGGCTAACTTATAAGAATAGAAGTGTATTTTCCAGCAGTTCTGAAGGTTGGGAGAGCCAAGATCAAGGTGTCAGCATTTGGTATCTGATGAGGGGGCCTTCTTGCTGTGTCCTTACATGGCAGAAGGTAGAAAGGTAAGAGGGCAGGCTAGCCAAATACCATGTGAAAGCTTTTTTACAGGTTCCTTAATCCCACTTGCCAGAGAAGAGCCCTCATGACCAAATCACATCTTAAAGCCCTCACCTTGCGATCGCATCACATTGGCAACACCTGAATGTTGGGGGGGACACACTCGAACCACAGCAAGAAGTTACTAACGCATTCTGATTGCTAAGTGGCAAACAATCGATCAAATGTATAAGCTATTTTATTGCTCATATCATTGTTTCTAATACACTCCCAGTACACAAAGCTCTGGCTGTTTTCCACCCTATTTGTGCCTGTTTGTAAATAGTTGGTACCTTCTAATCTCAGAATACAGCCTTAAGAGAGAGAGGGAGAATGATATTTATAGGCAAGAGTATATTATTATGCTTATTGGTTCCTCTTTCAAAGAAATATGATGACATTAGAGGGGGTAAAGAGTCATTCTTTTCTGACTGCATCTTTAAATTCTCATTTGTCTGAAATCTTTTTGGAAACCTCCAAGCTATTATTTTTGTCAAGGTCTCTCCTGTATTTGTTACTGAAGAGCTCCTGGTGGTTTTGCAGCTCATTATTTATATAATATACATTCCATTCTGTGCAACACCTAATTGTCTTAGAGTTTGATTTGTTTTATTGACCTAAAGCATTTTTCTGCATTGTCATATGTCAATCAATACCTGTTTCTAGAATTCTTTAAAGGAACTCATTTAGTTTTTGCACTACAAGCAATCTTTCAATGAGAACAATCAATTTTCTGCCACTCATAATAGAACAAATAAATTGATATATTTAGCAGAATAATGTCTTTGGGGAAAAAGAAGAATCACTATTTTATTTCTCTGCATTAAGAGATGTAATGAAAATTGTCACAAAGTCTTAAATCAGTAGATATGCAAGCTCACTTTTAGTAAGTATAGATAGAAGTACAAAGGAGGTTACTAGAAGGTACAAGACAAAATATCTGCTCCCAAGGAGCTCAACCTGATAAGCATTTAACTTTATGAAGAGTAACCAATGACTCTTCAAATACTCTTTTAAGCATATAAACAATGGAACCAAGTTTCATGTTTTTTAACAGAGCGTGTATGCGGTAGAATCTTACTCCTGCCATAATCTCCTAGATGACACTAAGGCTTTATTTTTTTCCAGTAAACTCTTTTAAGTCCATGGCTCTGTGAGTTCCCCACTTATCTATGGTAGTTTTTCCCAATTTTCTTCTTTAGCAGATAGTTTTTAAAAACAGTAATATAAATTCAATTATTTTACTTCAAGTATGATTTAAACGAACTTACCAATTTTTATGTTTGTAATTTTGTGTGTGTGTGTCCTCAAGATATATACATGTGTTCTCAATAAAAAAATTATTGTGTCTGCATCAAAATTCTATTGCTTCAAAAATAAGAAAACTGGCATTTGCAAACTTTACACCCCTGCATCATCATAGAGTCCTCAAAATGCAGATACCATTCAAATACAGATGCCCTTTGACCTAAATGGGATTACCGTCTGGTAAAATAATAGGAAACTGAAAATAACATATAAGCCTAACACACCTAACCTACAGAACATTATACTTCGGCCTAGCCTACCTTGACTAGGCTCACAACACTTACATTAGCCTCCAGTTGGCCAAAATCATTGAACACAAAACCTGTTTTATAATAAGATGTGGAATAAATGTTGTAATTTATTGATCATTATGCTGAACATGTAGAACAGAATAGTTATAGGGGTACCCAAAATACACTTTCTACTGAATGCATGTCACTTCTGCACAGTCATAAAGATGAAAAATCATAGGTCGAACCTGAAAAAGTCAGGAACATCTGTACACCATATCCCAAAGAAAATACAGGAGTATTCTCTCTTCAGACCCTTAATGATTTTTCAAGCAGAATGCTAAACTTATTTATGAGACTAATGCAATTTTTACTCATTAAATAAAAGCTATCATTTATACAGTTTTTGGTAACACTAGGCATATCTAAATTTGCAATGAAACTCAGTTGTCACTTTACAAGAAGATTTGTATGTGTGGAAGAAGAAAAGACCAATGTAGCCATGCTGGGGTGTAGATTCCAAACAACTTGTTAATTTTCCACATTACATAAAGGATGCCCTCTCACAACCCAGTCTTGCAACAACTTAGAGGACAGAAAACTTGTGCCCAGCCAGTAGATTCTACTGTAGTCTAAGCATGTCCTGCAATCCTCTGCCCATTTCCTTTGGGATAGAAAGAAAAAACATTTTTTTAGCTCAACAGGATCAAGCTTTTGTTAAAAGAGAATTATGGCTGAAAAGTCCATTTTTCACAGAGCAGATTTATCTTTTGTGTCTTTCGGGACTTTCTAATGGAATAGAGAAGAAAATGAGTATTGCTTTATATCAGTTCCTAAATACTTCCTAAATTGAGCACAAATTAATGTCTGTGGCATCTCTTTTGCCAAGTCCAAGAAGGGCCTGGTGTTGGCATTGCCATATGCCTTAATACCTCTTATCTCAAAATTAAAAAAAAAAATACCTCTTATCTCAGAGTTTAGTGACTTATCATGTGTTTCTTTGATCCAAAAGCGGGATCATGCGAGCTGGTAAATAACACAAAAATGTTTTGTGGGGAAAGTATGCACTTTATGATGAGTTACTAAGATAAAGATTCTATGTGAAGGCACACACAAGAAGAAGGCATTGAATTATGAACTAATACACATGAGTCTCTTGCTGCAAGTGGCCATGCAGAAGCCTGGATCTGAAGTTCTCAGATGACTGATGTCTTGCATGACCTACTGAGTTGATCACATTCGAAACTCTTGCCTAACACTTTGCCCGTTAGTCTTTCAAAATGGAATTGTGTATCTGGGTGGCAGTGTTTCTATTCTACTAAAGCATTTTTTTTTTTCTGATTCTCTTGCGTATGTTCTTGACCTTTTCTTTCATTTCCCAACTATTCTAAAGTAGAGAGACTGTCCATCATCAACTTGACTCTATCTGTTTTATTATGTTGCCTTCTTTCCCATTGCACTTAAGAAAACAGAATTTTCCAAACAGCATTCCACTTCTTGGAGTGGAAGCCTAAAGAAAGTGCAAAATAAGTGAAATTTACTTTCAATGCCCTCCAGCCCTGTTTTAATCTTTCTGCTTTCCTTTTGGAAAATGACCTTAAGAAATGTTAGACCTCACATGGTTCTGTCTTCATTCTTTACAATAGAACCTTACTTGGCAGCTAAAATTATTCACATTTTATTTTACTGATTAGGAGACAAGTAAGGAATAGCCCAAGGACACACTGAAATCCAAGGTTTCACCCCCGTTGTATAGTACTTTTCTGAGGTGACTTCTCTTTTCTGGTCTCCCTCCTCCTAATGCCATCCCTTGCCTCAGTCCTGCCCTCTTCGATGTCATCTATGATATATATGGCACCATTACACCCTGATCTCTGCAATTTTACCTGAACTCTGCTATTCCAGGTCATCGGCACCAAACCAAGTGGTCAGAGAAAAAACATTCCAAGTAAAGGATTATCTGATTATCGCTTGCTAAATTTCGGGGAAGAATCAGGAACTCACTAAACCAAATGAGAATTTTAGATGGGTGGTTATGGAGATCTTGTTCTCTAAACATCTGTATAAATTTGATGCTGTTTTATGATGAATCAACTCTAACTGCACAAAGAAAACATCTCTTCTAAATTCATCTCTGTCCTTTATCATAGTTTTCATCGCATATGGAAGCAAACAAAATTTTCAAAGTCACCTAATGGATTTTAGGGGCCTCAGTAAAGCTTTCCAGGCACTGCAGCTTTTGCTAACACTGCTTTACCCCTGTGACATTTTTGTGTCAGAGACCTGAGCTTTTCAACCAGAGCTTTTCAAAGTGGGCTCAGCAGTGGAGGACTTCCATTCAGCCCCACCTACCTCTGTAAGCACAGCCCTGCTTATAGATCTTTATGTTTTCACCGTGACATTAAAGTTTCTAGTGCAAAATGACTGAAACCTTGGACTAGATAGATCAAAATTTTTAAAAATCTTGTTTTATTACATGAACACATTATTTTACTTACATTTTGGTATTGAGTGCTGCCCTTGCTTATGAAGTATATATTTGCAAAGCCAGAATTAGAATTTCTTAAATACTATTCATGGACACAAGGACTTTTAAAAATAGAAGGCTCATGCAGTAAAAATTATGAGAATTATTCTAACTATAAAGAAAAAAAGAGTAGTATCGTTTTTCAAAACTGCTATGGCACTTTCATTCTTGTTTGTTTAGTTATTGTTGTTTGTTTAGTTATTGTTGTTTGTTTTGTTTTTGTTTTTAAGGGGAAGGGTAAATAACATTTATGGCATATCAGAAAACTTCAAGCTCTACCCATCTTTAAATGCATAATGCTTTCATACATATTCATAATTTTCTTAAAGCTAACAATTTTAAAAGCAAAGCTTACTCATGTTAAAAACAGAGACCTAACAGTGGCTTCCTTAGAGAGATTAGTATACTTACTAACATCATCAGGAAAGAGAATTCATGCAAACGTGTGGGCTAAATATTGTAGGAACATGCTACATCTCTTCATAATATCAGCTCTTCTTCACGTTTAATGGGCGTAAGGTTTGAAACTCTGTTCAGGTAAAGGTGTTTATTAAAGTCAAATGCCTAGACTGACACCAAAGTGGCATCAACCCCGACTTGAAGCAGGGAGGATCTTTTAGATGTGAGTGGGGTAAGGAGGCTGGGAGTGGGAAATTTTCACAAGCAGTTGAGCTCGGGGGTGGGGGTAGGGACTCAGTGGGAAGACGGAGGGGTCTTCCACTCCCATCTCTGTGAGCCAGTTCCAGGGTTAGAGCAGAGCCTTCCTGCTTTGCAATGTTAAAACAGTTTTTTTTTCTCTTTTAATTTTTATTTTGAAATTGTGGGGTACAATTCAGGGTTAGGTATACAAGTGTTTATTGTGCAGTTACTCTTGTTGATGAGGTGTGCCCCCCATTCCCCAGGCAGATATCAACTACTGTCAATCCCAGCTCCCCACCCCCACCCCCTCCCTGCAGTTTCCTGCTACTTTTTTTTTTTGAGTTGGA
>NW_007249853.1:263644-272211 GCF_000164805.1 Carlito syrichta
TCTCACTTTGTCACACAGACTGGAGGCAGTGGCTGCTCCCGGCCACCGCAGCCTCAACTTGCTGGGCTCCAGCGATCCTTCTGCCTCAGCCTTCCAAGTACCAGTAACTACAGGCATGTGCTACCACACCCGGCTAATTTTTTTTTTATTTATTGTAGAGATGAGGTCTTGCCAAGTTGCCCAGGCTGGTCTCGAACCCGTGGGCTCAGGCAATCCACTAACCTCGGCCTCCCAAAGCACTGGGATTACAGGCTGAGCCACCGAGCCCAGCCTCTTGCTACTTTCAATTGCTTTCCTACAGTAATATGGTAATTGTTCAAGGTCCACTTTATAGACTGCAATTCCATCCAGGTTGCTGCAAAGTTCATGATTTTGTTCTTCTTTATGGCTGTGTAATATTCCATCGTGTATATGTACCACATTTTTTAAATCCAGTCCGCTTTTGATGGACTGCACGGTTGGTTCCATGTTCTTGCCACTGTGAACAATATTGCGATAAACATACGTGTGCAGGTATCTTTTTCATAGAGTGATTTGAGTTCCTCAGGGTATATTCCCAGTAGGGGGATTGCAGGGTCATATGGAAGGTCGATTTTTAGAACTTTTAGGAATCGCCACACTGCTTTCCACAGAGGCTGTACTAATTTACACTTTCACCAACAGTGTACAAGTGTTCCATTTTCGCCGCATCCTCTCCAGCATCTGTTATTTCTTGAGTAATAGATGATGGCCATTCTGACTGGAGTTTAAACAGGTTTTAACATTTAACATTTAACAACAGGGGCAGTTTCCTGTGCCAATTAGCCCCGAAGTGGTGGGGAGGAGGAGTGAGTGGGAGTTGTAGCTCCCTTACCATGCATGAGAGGTGAATTAATAGTAGACAATGTTTATTTATCAAGGAAACTAAACAAAAAAACTGAACTCAAATACTGTATTGGACACAGTATACATATACATATTTGAATGTGTCTTCTTTTGTTTGTGAAATCTGAAAGGGTTTAGTCTTTTTGCCTCAGCATAACCATTAGAAAGCGTTCAGACATCCTACTGCAGGACAAGCAGCAGCCTATCCCACCCCACCCCCCACCTAGGCAAATCTCCATCAGTGCAAGACCAGGGCAGCCCAACCAACCTTTCAATTCATGGTTTAGCATAATAATCTCTAGTAAACTTTTAGGTTCCTCCTCAAGGCTGAAGATCAAAGATCACCCTTTGGCTGGCCAAAGTCATAAAAGTGATTAATACGACCACCTGTGGTCAAGGAGTTTGTGAGTTGCAAATGTCTAAAATCATTAATATTAAACCTCAAACATTTTTAACATGGCAACTGCATCAAGCACTTCAACCCGTGTCCCACCTTCCCTATTCACCCAATATTGCCCTGAGAGGCTGGTTGGTTTTTTTTATTTCCCCAAGTGAAAAATGTCTCAAAGGGAAGTATTTTGCCGAAGTGAAAGAGGTGAAACAAAAAGCGGCAGAAGTACTAAAAGGCATCAAAACTGACGAATTCAAAAACTGTTTTGAGCATTGGAAAAAGCATCTCGATGGGGCAGTGCATCAAACAGATGACTTTGAAGGTGATTGAAGCTTAAATATGTAAGAGTTTTAATAAACACATTTTTAATAAGTAAATTCAGTTTTTTAGGGGTTCCCTTTCATATATATGTGTGTGTCTGTATATATATATACAGATATATATATACAGACACACACACACACACACACACACACACACACACACACACACACATACACACACAGACACACGCATCTTTCCAAAACATAGTTTTACATGAATTCATAATTTTCTCAGCACACTTTCTGGATTAAAGTAACAGTTCAGGCTGTAAGTGATGGCTTAAGCCTGTAATCCCAGCACTTTGGAAGGCCGAGGCAACAGGATTGACTAAGCTCAGGGGTTTGAGACCAGCCCGGGCAATTTGGTGAGGTCTCATCTTCACAGTAATTCAAAAAATAAGCTGGGCGTGGTGGCTTGCACCTGTAGTTCCAGCAACTTGGAAGGCTGAGGCAGAAGGATCACCTGAGCCCATCAGGTCGAGGCTGCAATGGCCGTGAGTATGCCATTGCACTCCAGCCTGGGTGACAGAATGAGACTTGGACTCAAAAAAAAAAACATCAATTCACTAACCATAACTTATTTTAATCTCAAAGCAAATTATAATCTTTAAATAACTAAAAAACAAACAAGAACTAGTGGAATTGACCACAGAGGAGTTGGGCAGCTTAAGATAGGTAACCACTTGAGTCCATAATTTGAATGTAATAATAAATAATATAGACAAAAAATAAGACAAAATTTATTCCACAAATAATCAAATAACATAAGACTTTATTTTGGCTACTCAGGGAAAATCTGCACCACTCTTAAAATATTTTGTATCTGAATGAACACCACCGATGAAATGAATCAATCTATACTTAAATGAAAAGGAAAGTCCACAGGTTATCTGAGGTAGACTCAGGGAGTCATTGGGATCTGCTTTCTTGGTCAAGCCTGGAAGTCCTTGAGCTAATTCCAAATCTGTCTCATTCTTAATCATTTTCATTTTTCTCACAGATGTCTAATTCCCATTTTCTAGAAACTTAAATGTTATACTGTAGTCAATGGCCTGAGAGATGCATCTACAAATAGCTCGAAGACAAAAAGGAGACTATAATCAAGCTGATTAATACTCAAAGCCACAAATCATACCTACACAAACCTCACCTTCCAGAAGAATCTACAGCAGTAGCAAAATTCTGTGAAATTATTGATGTCTTCACTCCACTTATCTGGGAAAAAAAAATAAAAGGGATCACAAAGCATAAAAAAGTTTCCATATCCTAGAAAAAAAAGATGAATTCTTTTGTTGCCATGGCAATAAAGCCAATATAAATCATTTTTAGCTCGATTAATACATGAGAGCTTTCTAGTCACCATACACATTGACCACTAGAGTCAGGTTTCAATCTGCTTAATCAACAAATGACAACTCCCTTCAGTAAATGGTTCTGCAAAGTAACCCAACAACAAACCCCCCTCACCCCTTCTGAAAGCCAGCCAATCAGGAAGACACTCATTCCAATGACAGTGCTTCTGAGGGCTAGCCAATCAGCAACAGAATAAGCATATATCTACAGTAACGTTAAAACACTCATGTCTCTAAAAATCTGCCCATCATTAGATTTCATGCTTCTCAAAAATTTTACATAAAATTGGAATTCTGCTCTGTTTAGAGAGATGGTGTCTGGCCTTAAGGAAGCAGTACATTTAGGGATGTGTGTATGTTTCAATTATTGAATGTTGGCTTCATCTTTTCAAGAGATTGCCTATACCTTTTCCAAAACTCTACACAAAAATAGGTGCACTTTACTTCATGTAAATTATACATTTTCAGCTGAAAAAGCAGAGCTATTAGGAATAAAACATATAGACAAAAAGACAGGGTATCTTTGTAGTTGAAATAGAAGTGTGGAATACTATATGACCTCTCTCATATTCTCATTTGCAGCTCCAAAGACACCAATATGATATGGATGGGATCCCCAGAACACAGTTTGAAAACATCTGGTCTATACATGATAATTACAGTTCAATACAAGGCACTGAAAAATATAGTTTAAAGTCCTACAAGAAATGATATGTTGACCAATTTGGAGAAGGCTTAAAAAGCGTGGTCTGGAATACCTGACAGCATTGACATAAAGGTTGGGAGAGGGGTCAACATTGAAGCAACCTAAAACTCCTTAGATAATTCAGCAGGAAGATAGAGATATGGATTTGTTTGTTATGTGAATCTGCATGTTTAAAAACACAAGGCTAATCATTAAGTTAATAACATAAGACATGGAACTTCTATTCCAACAAAGAAAAAAAATTAATGAAAACCTGGAAATCTAATACAAGGAAGGAGAGAAGGGGGGGGGAAAGCAAAGAAAATGTGTTACCTGTGATGTGTTGGGGTCAACTTAGAGTTTCTTCTTCTTCTTCTTCTTCTTTTGAGAAAGCACAATTTATTGAGGGGACAGAAAAGCTCCCGCAGTGAGAGGGGACCAGAAAGGGTTACCCCAACTTAGAGTTTCTCAGCAGAATTCAGAAGCTGCGGTGCACGTCACTTTGAACCTTGAATTCTACCATGTTGAAAGTGTTTATACCAGGGAAATAAGCAAACGCTACAAATTAAGGACTTTTGCTTCAGAGAGACAGCTTTTACACATTTACCCATATATCTCTGTGCATAGTAAGCAGAAAACAACATCATTAATACTAAAAATAATGACAAAAATATGGGTTGGAAATCATAGCTAGCTAAACTGACAGTACACCAAAAAAGCAGTTTCATTCTTTAGTAATATAGGATAATGTAACCACGATTTTATGGTAAAGATATGACAATCCAAAGCCTGTGTGCAGTTAATAAAAAGCCTTAACATACATAAAACAAAGACCATCAGAACTGCAGGAAATATAAAAAAAAATCTCCAAAATACACTCAACATACACAAAGAGTATAACGCTTGAAAACATAAACCAAGTTGTCATTATTTGTAGTCAATATGACAAATTATACAGAAAATTATTGAACTTGTACAGCAGGCCACTAGAGCTAATAATATTTTTTGGAAAAATTATTGGATATAAAGTAATTACAAAAGTTGTTAACAGCACATAGCAGCATACACCAGCATGCTATTTATATAAAGGTCATAAACATATAAATCAATTATATGTCTATACACCAACATACATATATTGTTTAGAAATATGCAAAAAAGCATCAATATTAGCATAAAGAAGGGAGGGATATGGAATCAGTGAGAAACACAAACAAGACCTCCATAATGATTTATTTTCCCCCAAAAGTATATGAAGTAAACAGCAGCAATCTAACAATCGTTAGGTTTTGTTTTTTTTCTTTTTGGCATGAGGGATTTGTTATAACCTGCATTTTCTGTTTGCTTAAAAAGTATCCAAACAACACTAGTAGAGTTGAAAAAACTCTGAATTGGGATGAACACTGAGTGGCTCTTAGCAGAGACAACGCTTCTAAGGAGCTGGCTTCAGTGACACAGTTGGGAGAGCGGCATGAGGTCAAGGAAAATGTGTTTTTTAACATGGAAAAGCCCGAGCACGTAAACATGGAGAGGGCAGGGATTTAGCAGATAAATAAAACACTCTTATGATACCGGAGAAAGAGAATCAAATTGATAAAACAGTTCCCTGAAACATCAAGGGCGTTGAATCAAAAACACAAGGGAGAAGAAAAGAGTACCCAACACTCTGTTATGTAAACAAGAGAAAAGGCTGGACTCAGAACACAGAGTTACTAGTACATACGGGTCTGAGGCAAAGTCCCTTGTAAAACACCCCTATGTATATTCTCACTTGTCTAATTCCAGCAAGAGTTGGTCTAGTCGAGTAACAACAAGCTTTTAGGATGAATTAAGTTCAAGGTCCTGAAAGAACAGAAGGTGGGTAGCTCCCTGCCATAGGAAATCACAGATGCCGTCTTGATGTCCAAGGCAGCTGCAGAACTGAGAGTCTGGGAAAAAGTTGCATCCCTGGGAAATCTACCTTAGCCCTTGCTCCCTTCGCCCTGGCCTCCTCTGTCTTCTCTCTAGCTCTCAACACCTTATTATGGGGAACTTTCCATCCTTTTTTATGTGAGGGTAATGTCTGTACTGCAGTACACAAGAGAGGCAGAGGATGGAGTCTTTGGATGGCCCTAGCTTCTAATGACACGGTTTGTTTTGTCATCAAGGTGGAGGCGTAATGATTCTGCAGCAGCAAAGAAAGCAATTAACTTGTGGATCTCACCTTCAGCACTTCTATTTGGGATGAGGGTGGAGGGATTTACAGGAGCCTTTGAGCACAGAGGAGATCAGATTTCATTAAAGAAAATAGATGAAGGTCTCATTTAGGTAAATGTTTGAGGATGAATGGTGGAAAAGGACCCAGTGGAAATATTTGGGAGCCAGGAGAGAACAATTACTTGGGGGAAGGGTAAGTACCAGAGTAAAGTAAGAATTAGCAGAGAGGAGAAGACTCCAGGGAAGTTTATCCTGAGAACCAATCAGGATGAGGATAGATGAGGGATGTGTGTTAATCTCATTTCTATGTTTTTTTTTGATTTGGAGTCTCACTCTGTCACCCAGACTGGAGTGCAGTGGCTGCTCCCGGCCACCGCAGCCTCGACCTGCGGGGCTCCGGCGATCTTTCCGCCTCGGCCTTCCAAGTAGCTGGAACTACAGGCGCGCGCTACCACGCCCGGCTGATTTTTGATTTATTGTAGAGATGAGGTCTCGCCTGCCCAGGCGGGTCTCGAACCCACGGGCTCAGTCAATCCACTCACCTCAGCCTCCCAAAGGCGCGGGATTATAGGCTGAGCCACCGAGCCCGACTAATCTCACTTCTAAACAGTGAGATTAGTGAAAGAAGAAGATTGGTATGTACGGCTAGATTCTCAGGACAACCCTAGGGGAAATGAAAAAGGCATTCCCTAAGGACTTCTAAACACCCTGGCATAATCCAGAGTTTCAAACTCCTTCCTCCCCTCCCCCGCATTCTACTGGTAGAGCGATTTTCTTCATCATCTAGGTATTTGATACACTGGAGAGGCTGTGAGCTATAATGTGATATCTTAATTTCCCTTCTTAGTTTCTGAAAAAGATTGAAATATAACTGTGGGATTTGTTTTTTCTTTATTGGAGTGATGTCACTTACTGAGGGAAATCTTGCAATGATTCTTCCTCAGTGGATCAAAAGCCTTTATACACGCATCTCTTTTTTTAAGGAAAGTATTGCCTGAGAGTTAAGATTTGAGACACTAGAAGAGTTAGAAGACTACTCAAACACTGGCAGTCATTAATTGCCTGTAAAATGAGGGTGTTGGGCTAGATAATCTTTAAATATCCAGTCATTCCTAAACTCACCGTGATTCTCTGTGACTATTTATTCTAGTGTAATCTGAGCAATCACCCATACCTTAAGAGAGAATTTTCTAAGAGCAAAAACTCATGGATTGCCTAGTGGCTTTCTCCAATAACAGCTGCTGACTAGATATTACAAAAGACTTTAAATTCAGTCTAACACTCTCCCAACTGAGCTGTATATGGACTTTACAGAAACTTGGGTGGATTTAGAGTCTATCCTACTCAGTGATCTATCACAGAAACGAAGAACTGAATACCACATGTTCTCACTGATAAACAGACCATGAACATTTATCATAATACTATAAGAAAGGGTTTGAGTTATTGATGATGGCCATCCTGACTGGAGTTAGGTGGTATCTCAGTGTTGTTTTGATTTGCATTTCTTTGATGACTAGTGATGTAATATTATAAGAAAGGGATTGGCAGTAGTGGGAAACTGCCAGAGGAGCAGGGGGGCACACCTCATCAACAAGGGTGCCTGGATAAAGAACATTTGCATACCTAACTCTGAATTGTATCCCACATTTTTAAAATAAAAAATCTCTGAAAAGAAAGGGTTTGGCAGTACCGGAATGCTGCCAGGGGAGGGAGGGAGGGGTTACAACATCAGTAAGGGTACCTGATCTCAAACCAGGCAAAGTGGGCACCAAAGGAGGCCCAAATTTTACCTGTACGATGACCACTTGCATACCTAATCCTGAATTGTACCACATATCTTTAAAATAAAAAATAAATACATAATTAAAATAAAAACCTATGGTACCTTTAAAAAAGGGAAAATATTTTTAATTGATTCATAGAAATTTACTTAGAGTAGACCACTATTGACCTACAACCTCCTTCTTACAGGTGAGAATGTTGTAATCCCAGGCTGAGTTAATATCTTGCTTAAAGAAACACAACTGATTTATAGTGCAACTCAAGCTGTTCCTTTATGGGCTGTGGCATTTAAAACTTTCTTCTGATATAAATATTTGTTGAACTGCAATAAATAAAATTGTTTTCTAAAAAAGTGAGTACTTTTTTTATAATTTCTACTTCATAGGAATTTAAATAGAAAACTTAAAAAGATTTTTAACACAGACTTAAAGAGGTTTCATCACAGTACATTTTGTGTGCATAATTACATTCAGGCACCACAGTGAATTTTTACCATTTTATTTCCTATCACACATAGAAGTTCATTGGGCTGGGTAAGAAAATGATTAATTAAAGATCACTATCCTTCTCATTTCAAGTGGGATTGTGATGGGAGATATTTTGCTGGGATAAAACTTTAGACCAATAATGTGCATGCTTTTGTCAAATTGAGTATTTTGAGAGGACTTCAAATTCATATAAGCTTACAGGTGGTTTTTGATGGGGATTTTTGACAACTGTTATAATTGCTTTATAATCCATAATAATTTAGAATAGGTCATAGAATAACTTAGTAAAAAAAAATTTCTTCTTTTTAACCTGAAAGTAGTGATTAAAAGACAATTCTTCTTTTATAATTCTCTGAAATATTTAGATTTTGGAGGTGATTATGAAATGCTTTTTCAGCCGGGCTCGGTGGCTCAGCATGTGACCCTGCACCTTTGGGAGGCTGAGGTGAGTGGATTGCCTGAGCCCGCGGGTTCGAGACCCAC
>NW_007249853.1:272289-279592 GCF_000164805.1 Carlito syrichta
TGGCCCGGAGCGGCCACTGCACTCCAGTCTAGGCGACAGAGTGAGACTCCAACTTAAAAAAAAAAAAAAGAAATGCTTTTTCACACATCTATTGAACTATAAATTGTGCAGAACAAAGAAGCAGCTTCTTAAAGTGTGATCACATCCAGAAAGAATCACTGGCATCTTTTCCTTTAGGATTTCTTGTGTTTGTTTCCAGCAGCATTTTCATTTTAGTTTAGTCTTCCAAACTTCTCTATTTGGAAAGCAGGGAATTCAAGATTTTTATTTTGTGTTCATGACCAAACAGGCATTTGACTGATGCCTTTTGACAATCAGAGTAGAAAAGAGTGGCCATGCTGAAGAGTATAACACAAATCACTTCATCTAAGAAAACACTCTCTAAGCAAAGCCATAACAAGGTAGAAAGTGAGTATAAATAAATCAGATACTGTGTGAAGTTTAGGTTGGAAGAGAGAATAGGTAACTCCCACTGTCTATGGTTGGGTAGAGTTTACAGTGAACTATAATCGCACGTCTAAGGAGGCACCACTTACATTGAGGTATGTGCAGTGTAGATGTGCACATTTATTGCTACTTTCCTTACAGAGAGTGAGGCACTATCTTTGGAAAGAAACATTTCTTAATACAAAAAAGTTATATATATTAATATCATTTTGGAAGTTCCAAACCAGTTGAAACCACTATGTGTGTGCAGTGAGGAAAAGGGGTCTGTGTGCTTTTGGGTCTATGTGTCCATATTTCTCTTAACTTAATACTCTGCATACTACCTCAGAATTTTAAAAATAAGTAGGTTAAGTAACATAAGAGTTAAGCTAGCTAATCCATCATGAACTAGGATGACACAGCGAATATTTACCCTGATTATATTTTAAATAGAATTTTAAAACAACTCCCTGAAATAAGCACTGTAGAGTTTATGGAATGAAATCTACATATCTGAACTGCATGGAACAACATTTTGCATCCTTATTTTAACTTTCATGATCTAGAAACTACAGTATATTAGTGAGTTTCATTCAGAGTATTTTTCATATGCTAACTTCGTTTCTCCCCCACAAAAGGGTGAATCTAAACTTTGCCGTTTAGACCAAAAGCAAAACAAAGCAAAACAAAAACAAACAAGCAAAAGCAAACAAAAACATGTTTTTAAGAAATCTCTTATTGAAATCCACAGTGAGTTTTAAAAAGTATGACTTATTTGTGTCTAATATTAAAAACTGCTTGAAAATGTTTTTGTCTTGGTACTAGAAATGTTTCTAAGATTCACTTCATACAGTTTTACGATTTAATGAAGCCTAATGATGTATTAGAGAGAGTGGAAAAGCAAAGATATCCTCTGTTGTATTCTATTTTGCCTTTAAAGTTATCAGTACCCTATTAAGCTAATCAAAGTTAAATTGGATCTCTAATAGGGATTTTCTCTTGCTATCAAAGACAATTGTTTCGTGTTTCCATTTACATGTGAAACAAATCAATAATGTAACGTAAGCAAAGAAGAAGAACATGCTAACAAAGACTACAGACCTTTAAATAATGAAAATACGGCCTTGGAAGTCATACGTGCCACTCTCCATGAGGCCAGGAGATGTGTCTGTGGCCACACTCTTACAGATGGTGAGTCTGTTATCACATTGACTACTGGATCCACATGAGATTTCTGGCTCCAGAGACATCATATGTGCCTGGATTCAGAGCCATATCCAACCCTTATCATGACTCACTTAACAGTATGCAAACTGGGTCCTCTGTGAAAACCGGAAGTAAATAAAACAAAAGTTGCACAATAGATTTTGCCAAATTGTGTTCCATAGAATACTAACTTTTTATGGGATAAGTAAAGGGTAAGCGGAAAAGAAATCCTGTATTGGATTATGATAAAGAAATGGTAAATTAAACAATTTTCCTTCTTTCTGAGTTTCTCAAAGACCTCTGTATTCTAATGCACATTTTTAAGTTCCAAGAGCAAACTATAGTTAGCGTGTGGCATTTCTAAGAAGTACTAGGATGTGGAGAGTCCTTGCTAGATCAGCATTTCTTAGAGCACACTTTGGGAACTGCTACTGTAAATGATGGTTCTAACACATTTTAGAAAAGCAAAACTCTTAAGTCAGATTATCTCTGAAGAGTCTAGGGCGGGGGTCCTCACACTTCTAAAACAGGGGGCCAGTTCACTGTCCCTCAGACCGTTGGAGGGGCGGACTATAGTTTAAAAAAAGGCGCCCCCTATCTGCAAAAAAATAACCGCAAGAAAAGGCCTTACTAACTGCAAATTTAAAAAAAAATAGACCTCCTAACTTCAAAAAAAAATAAATCCTGACTTGTTCTTACCTCGGTCCTCAGGCAGCAGCAGGCTCTGCACAGCCAAGCTCGTGACTCGTCCGATCACACCCGAGCCTGAGAGGAGGAGTGGAGAGGCGGAGAGAAGGAGGGGAGTCGGGGAGGGCGGCACATTCCACACATGCGCACTGCGGCCCGGACAAGTCGGCCGCTAGGCAGGACAGGCAGCAAGGCAAAAACACCCGGTGGGCCGGATAAATGTCCTCGGCGGGCCGCATGTGGCCCGCGGGCCGTAGTTTGAGGACCCCTGGTCTAGCGGCATAACAGGTGATTGAATGCATTATTCTAGAATAACATGGAGCCCAAAGCTCAAGTATTCCCAAATTATTATGATTATTATTGTAATTTATTAGACACAATTAATATTAGAATAAAAGTCTACTATTGTAATTTATTAGACACAATTAATATTAGGATACAAGTCTACTATTAATATTAGAATTAAAATCTCCTAACGATATAACCAAAATCTAGAAGCATCAGCTGATAATTTAACACAAAATCATGCTAAAATTCAGTTTATGAGATCAAAACACATATTGTTTTGCTATCGACCCACTGAGACCAAAGGTTGAATCACTGCTTTCTGCTAATATAGATATTATGTATCACCAAGGGTTAACTTCTGGTGCCCCTACGTGGCATACCAAGGGGTTAGCAAACCCTCTATTTCTACAAAAAGCATAAAACTGTAAAAATTATCAAGATAATTTTAAGAGCCTAGAAGATGACCCTAGGCATGCAACAATTTAAGAAATATTTATAGAGAAAAAGCTAATGGAACGCCACATAAGAGTGAGGGTATCTACAACTTTCTTGATGAGGGCTTCTCCCACTTTGCAGAATTGACCATATTCTAGACTATTAGACAGATCCCATAGATTTAAAAGTATTTAAATCATACAAAATATGTTCTCCAACTATAATGGCATTAGTTAAAGAATAAAATTATAAGCCAAAAGGAAACTCAAAAATAATTGGAATTTCAACAATGCTCTTCACAACAAACATGAATCAGCTAAGAAATAAAAAATAAAATTAAAAAATATTTTGAACCTAATGAAAAAAACTGAACATAAAATTACGGGATGTGACAAAATCACACTTATGGGGATATTTCACACTTTAATATTTATATTAGAAAGAAAGAACTATCTAAATTCCATAATCAAAGCATTCACTGTAAAAAACAGGGAAAAGAAAATCAAAATATAAAATAAGTAGAAGAAATGAAATTTGAAAAATTGCAGAAATAATAAAATAAGGAAACAATAGAGAAAATCAGAAAAATCAAAAGTTAGTTTAATAAAAAGAAAAAAATGACAACACTAGGGAATTACAAATTAAAAGAAAAACAGGGTATCACTACACACCTATTAAAATGGTTAAAATCCAAAATACTGATAACACTAAATGCTACAAGTACTCTCATTTATTGCAGATGGAAATGCAAAATATTCTAGCCACTTTGAAAAACAGGGTCACAATTTCTTAAAAAGCTAAACATAATCCTACCATATGATCTAGCAGTTGCACTCCTAGGGAATTACCAGAGTTAGTTAAAAACTTATTTCTGCATAAAAGCCTTCACATAAATGTTTATAACAACTTTACTCATGATTGACCCAAACTGTAAGCAACTCAGATATTCTTCAGTAGGTGAATGACAAAAAAATTGGTTCATCTGTACTAGGAAACATTATTAAGTGACAAAAAGTAATGAGCTCTCAAATCACAAAAAGACATGAAAGAACTTTAAACATATATTGTTAAGTAAAATAAATCTGTCTAAAAAGACTGCATACTGAATGATTCTATGTGACATTTTTGAAAAGGCAAAACTGTGAACTCTTGCTACAATATTAGATACACAGCAAGTCACAAAATGACACAACACAAAGAGTGAACCCAAATGTCAACTATGGACTTTAATTAATTATAAACATAGCAATATTGATTTATCAGTTATAAGAATGTACCATACTGCTGCAAAATGTTAATAATAGAGAAAACTGTTAGTAGAAGAGAGCAGGGTATGTGGCAACTCTCTGTACTACCTGATCAGTTTTTCTGCAAACCTAAAACGTCTCTAAAAAGTAAAGTCTATTAGTTAAAAAATTAAATTAAATTAAAAAACTTTGACATCCCTTTCCAGTGCCAGAAAATTTTAAAAAAGGATTATTGATCAGAGTCAAGTGAGTTTTATCCCCAGAATGCAAGGTTAGTTGAAAGAATTTGAACAATGACATGAATAAAACTACCAAAGAAGGTTTGCAGAACTCCTTCTTTTCATCTCCTTACTTCTAATGGTCTTACCATCAATTCCAGCAAAATAAGCAGCTTCAAATGATGATCTATCTCTCTAACACTCTGATTTTGTCAGCCATGGAGCCAAGTGACTTTCACTTGGCCTTCACCTCCACATCCTCTGGTTTGAAAGTTGCCTCCGAGAAGAAAACCTGCTCCATGCGTGTGCTTCCCTTTCTCAATTTCGGAGCCCTATGCTGTGTTTGTCTAATCTTCTTTTATTAGTGTCTTCTCATATTCCTAATAATTTGTTTTCTTCTTGTATTCTTAAAAATTATTTAAACTGTTTGCAGTGAGATGGAAATTTGGATACCAGCTATCCCATCCTTACCCAAGCCCAGAAATTCCTGGAAATGCATTTCTAGGAATCACTCTTTCTAACAAGTTGATCATAGGTTGGATTGACTCTACTGAATACGGTGAGATTAAAAAAAAAGCTATGTTGAAATTGTTCAGGCTAGTAGATAATGATGGCATGAAGGTGACAGTGTAGCATAAGAAAAATACGTATTTGTGAAAAACATAAGAAATAATATGGATACCATTTGATCATATTGTCATGTATTTGATAGCCTATGACAATAAAAAAAGAGAATCAAGTTTACAGAATGACAGGTTTCTGGCTTGTAATACATAGCAGATGGTCATAGTACAATTGAGAATACTATGAGATAGTCAAGTAGAAATAATAGAAAACAGGACACATTTACAATGATGATAACATCAAGAGTCCCTTTGCCTTTAGCTCTATATGTTCCATTTTCAGTCTAGTTTTTTTCTTCCATTCTGCACTCTATGAGTCCCATGAAGTTTCATAAATAAGACCATGCCTAATTTTTTTTTTTATCTGAAATACCTGGCATAGATGGAGCATGTCTGAACTAAGGCAAGAGAAGTAGGAATGGAGTAGAGGAAAATACAGGTAAAATTAAAGGGACAGAGTAAACTAGAATTAGTAACTGATTATATGTAGAAAATTAGGACACAGGAAGGACACTAAAATGACCCCCCAGTTTAAAGCACGAACATTTCGGTAAATGGTGGAGAGATTGATCAAAATATAGATTATATGAGAAAGAGCCATCCTGCAGGATGTACTGAGTCTTGCTTTGATAAATGGAGTGTGTGGTTATGTTCAGGTGAAAGTGAAAAGTAAGCAGCCAGAAATACTGGTCTGAAGTTTGTAAAGGAAATGTGAGCCTCAGACACAGTATTGGAAGCCACTGGGTATGGTGGTCCACAGACATAAACAATATAAGCCAAATATGGAGTTTAAACAGAAAATAAAAGTTCTGAGTGAAAAAATGAGGAATACCATCATTTAAGGTAATAGGTGTGTAAAAGACCACGAGCTCATTGAAAAAGTTTAGGAATGAGTAACCCAAGATGAAATAAGGGGGGAAAAAACAGATAATAGTGCCACATGTTATTGTTTTTGAATTTTATAATTTGCAATTTCTTTCTTTACAAAATAGTTTTATGTGAAAATTCCTTCACCTAAATGTTCATAGTAAAGCAGTATACAGAAATGACTCTCCACAGACTTTGTCGACAATATTTTTGATAAGATGAGAGGTATTCAGAGTCATTCAGCTAGCAAATAAAATACTAGTTGAACAAATATTATTCATGTCGTCTTTGCAAAACAATGAGAAGAATCATTCCTTTGAAGAATTAGAACAGCTGCGTCAGTTCCTTTGAAATTTTGAATGTTCAGTGGATTACATGTGCCTATTTAGATCTAAAAAATTGTATAATTTCCCCAGAAAACCTGAGATTTTGATATACTTTGCTTCTAATTTACTTCTCAGTGGGGTTACAGTGATCTCAGTTTCATGAAAACTCCTACTATTTGGTTCTTGAACTATCCCTTCTGGAAGACAAAAAAAAATAAAGTGAAAGACAAGAAAGGAAATTTAAAAAACCAAGAAATATCATATTGTGTGCTTATGCTGCCTTAGGCTTGCTGCTAGACAATTTACTCATCATTTTCTAATTTAATTCTAGGAAGACTACAGGTTGTCAAACGCATAATTTGGGAAGGGACTTGAGGACAGCTGAAGGAAGGCATCTGATACCCATCCCCTCCACAAAGAAGAGTCAAAATAGTGAGTAGGCAATGACCCTCTGACTATCATCTAAGAGATGACACTGGAATTCAGTGGAGAAGTGGAGGAAAGACCTACAGCAAGGAAGTGGAGAGAAGTGAGGCAGCCCGCTTGGCATGGAGATTGGGAACCAGGAGAGGCTCCCCAGTGCAGGGCAAGTGAGAGACGCCCAGCAGCCCATGTTCCCACTGTGGACTCCTTCCATCCTAGTCAAAGGAAAACCCTTCAACTCTCACAGGCCATGGGATTAACATAGGGAAGCTGCCTGGAGATCACATAACAGCACTGATCCAGAGAGGGAACTCACACTGGGTTCCACATACTCCCAGGTTTATTTTTGTTGTTGTTAAGAAAGAAAAGTTTATTTAAAAGTAAATTAGATGGCTCAGCCTGTAATCCCGCGCCATTGGGAGGCTGAGGTGAGTGGATTGCCTGAGCCTGAGGGTTCGAGACCCGCCTGGGTAGCGAGACCTCATCTCTACAGTAAATCAAAAAATCAGCCGGGCGTGGTAGCGCATGCCTGTAATTCCGGCTACTTGGAAGGCTGA
>NW_007249853.1:279696-296737 GCF_000164805.1 Carlito syrichta
AGGCTGAGGCGGAAGGATCGCTGGAGCCCAGCAGGTCGAGGCTGGGTGGCCGGGAGCGGCCACTGCACTCCAGTCTGGGCGACAGAGTGAGACTCCAACTTAAAAAAATAAAAAATAACTAAAAGTAAATTAGAGAGAGAGAAAGAAGAGAGAAGATTTACTTCCCCAAGGTGGGGGAGGGGGCCAAAGCCAGGAAGGAGGGCAACAGTCAGAGCTCGAAGACTGTGGCCACACCAGAGTCTAGCAAGGCAATGGCCACTAGCAGCTTGTAAGGTTGAGTCCTTTTAACCATTCCCCGTGATGGAGGAAGATCGTTAAGGTGAGCCTCCCCCCTCCACCGTGGTTAATCTAATCAGCCCTTTGTGGCTTACTTGACACAAATAACAATCTGTGTTAATCTTACTTGACACCATGGCAACAATCCCTTGACTAACCCACCCATCTGCCTGTGTCTGTCACCTGACATCATCGGTACCTGTGCTTGCCTGCCCCTTTGTGATGACGTGGAAGCAGACCACCACCCAATCACCTCAGTGTTTTTTGTTTTTGATTGGAGTCTCACTCCATTGCCCAGGCTGGAGTACAGCGGCACAGTCATGGCCACCCCAGCATCCACCTGCTGTGCTCAGGCCTTCCGCCTCAGTCTTCAAGTAGCCGGAACTATAGGCACACACTCCAGGAGTTTAAGTAGCTCCAACATAGCCCCAGTTTGAGAGCCGATTCCCATCAGACTGCATCCTGCCCTGGGGCCCAATAACCTCGCATCCTGGAGCTCCATTGACCTCTCTCATCCATAGCCATCATGTGGATGGCATGATGGCTGTGGCAACCAGGGTCATAGCACAAGGCATTGGCAGCAACACTGCAACCCTCAACTGTCAAGCTGCTGTGCATTTTTATGTGCCCAAAAGATAGTCTCCCTTCCTGCGGTTGCCTTGCTGCTGGATGCCACAAGAGTCAAAGCACGAGTCACTGGAAGTGAACTCACGACCCTCAGCATCAGAGTCACTGCACATTTACAAGCATCCTGAGGACAGGCTACCCTGTCTGCAGTCAATACCTGAGGAAAAAGTATGTGTTCTCTAGCCACACGCCTATGGCTACTGCCACTTTAAGCAACCCCATTCCCCCAGTAGCAGGGTTATAGCATATTCACTACTGGGCCCTCCTGAGTATTGCACCAGAGGACTAGAATCTCTGCCAACACAACCAGCACTTGAAAAATATCACTGGGATTCTTAAGGACAGGTCCACCTGGTCGGGCTCCTTTCCACTCCCACAAGTGCTCTGCATACCATCTAGAGGAATGGGGATTGCCCAGTACCATCCAATGCCTTGACACCTGAGTACTCCTCCTGAAGCCTGAGGATGGGCCCATCCAACCTGCCACTACCACCACAGATAGTATACATCCACAGGTAGCACCTGTGGGCCTGGGAACCCACCTGTCTAGTCAATTGCAGTCACTGACAACTCAAGTAAGGACTGCTTGGCAGCCATAGGGTTGCCCCAGCACTGCTACTGTCATTACCTGCCCCAAAACCATCTGCCAGAAGATTGAAACCCTGTTAAGCAGCCCAACCCACCACTGCCACTATTGATACCCAAGCAAGCCACCTGGAGGTTCAAGAATCTTCCGACTAAGATACACTAACACGAGTGTCAGTGTATGCCACCCTGGGTCCCAAGAACAGATGTGTTCAACCTACTACCACTACCACTAGGACCAGAATACTGACCCACCCACGTTGCAATCCCCATCTCCAGCAAAACTTAATCACAGCCTCCACTAATGCTACACCTTAAACCATGGAAGAAATCATAGATACCACAAATGCTATTTACAGCCAAATAGATCATACAGAGACTACACCACTGCACATGCCCAGAATCAAAGCCAAAGTGTCCTATAAAACCAACACCACAGATATATAAACAGTAAAAAGTAGTCGTACTTTTTTACAAAAGCAAATTCAAAAAAATTGAAGGAAATGACTGCTACACCAAAGTGTAGATATTAGTATAAAAACATAAGAAACATGAAAAAAAAAATCAAAAAAATATGACATCCCCAAAAGAACACAATAACTCCCTAGCAACAGGTTGCAATAAAAATTTTATAAAATTCCATAAAAAGAATTCAAAATATTTAAGAAGATCAATATATACAAGAGAAAACAGATAATCAGTATTTAAACAATATGGACAACAATGCAGAATATGAATGAGAAATTTTCCAAAGACATAGATATCAAAAAAAAAGAACCAAACACAAATTCTGCAAATGAAAAATTCATTGAGTAAAATACAATCAAAAGCTTCAACAACAGACTAAATCAAGCAAAGGAAAGACCTTTTGAACTCAAAAAAAAAGATCTCTTGAAGTTATCCAGTCAGATAAAATCATTTTTTAAAAGAATGTTAATGCTTATGTGACATATGGGACAAAATAAATTAACACAATATTTGAATTTTTGGTGCCCCAGAAAGTGAAAAAAAGAAAGGGAGGCTGGGCTCAGTGACTCAGCCTGTAATCCCAGCACTTTGGGAGGCCAAGGCGAGTGGATTACCTGAGCCTGTGGGTTCAAGACCCACCCAGGCAACCTAGCGAGACCTCGTCTCTACAATAAATCAAAAATTAGCTGGGCATCGTAGTGTGCATCTGTAGTTCCTGCTACTTGGAAGGCTGAGGTGGAAGGATTGCTGGAGCCCAGCAGTTCAACGCTGCATTGACCAGGATCGTGCCACTGCACTCCAGTCTGGGCAACAGAGTGAGACTTTAACTAAAAAAAAAAAGGATAGAAAGCCAACTTAATGAAATAATAGTTGGAAACTTTCTACATCTAGCAAGATTTTAGAGTTCCAGATATAGGAATCTCAGAAAATCCCAAATAGAAAAAAATTCAAAAAGATCTTCTCCATATCATATCAGAGTCAAACCATCAAAAGTGAAAGTCACAGATATAATTCTAAAAACATCAAAAGAAAAGTGTCTAGTCACTTATAAGTAGCTCCTTTCAGACAAGTCAATAATTGCTCATCAGAAATTTTAAAGACCAGGAAAGAACGGATTGATATATCCAAGTGCTGAAAGGAAAAAAAAAAAGGAATAAAATCCTAACAGTCAAAGATACTATACTCAGTAAAGTTATACTTCATAAATGAAGGCAAAATAAAGTATTTTCCAGACAAGCAAAAACCAAGGGAATTTATCACTGTTAAACTGGTCCTACAGTAAATGCTGAAGAGAGTCATACACCTGAAAGCAAAAGGGTATCCGCCATAATGAAAACACACAAAAATACAAAACTCACTTGTGGAGTAAACACACAAATAAGGAAGAGAAGGAAATACAAAGTTATCACTGCAGAAAAAAAAAACCAGACTGTAATGATATTAATAGAGAAATAGGAACAAAGGATATATAAACCAACCAGAAATAAATTAATAAAATGACAGAATTAAACCATCACATATCAATAATAAACTTGACTGTAAACAGATTAAGCTTTCCACTTAAAAGATGTAGACTGGCTAAACTTTAAAAAAAAAATATGGCTCAACTATTTGCTGCCTACAAGAAACTCATCTTGCCTGTAAAGATACATATATACTGAAAATACAGGCATGGAAAAATATAATCTGCACAAACATAAAACAAAAAAGCAAGCAGGAGTAGTTATTCTTATATCTGATAAAATAAACTTTAAGTCAAAAATAGTAAAATGAGATGAAGTTCAGTATATAATAATAAAGGGATCAATTCAACAAGAAGATATACCAATTCTAAACATATATGCCCTCAACACCAGAGTACTCAGATATATAAAACAAATATTAGATCTAAAGAAAGAAATAAACTGCAACATAATAATAGTTGGGAACCTCAATAACCCACTTGCAGTATTAGGCAGATAATGTTGACAGAAAACCAACAAAGAAACATTTAATTTATTGCATACTAGACAAAATGAACCGAATGGACATTTACAGAACATTTTATCCAAGAGCTACAGAATACACATCTTTCTATCATCACATGGAACATCCTTCAGAATAGAAAGTGTGTTAGAACACAAACCAAGTACTAACCTTTTTTAAAAATTGAAATCTTGTTAAGTATTTTCTCATACCACGATGGGATAAAACTCAAAATCAATGCCAATAATAACTTTGGAAACTGTAAAAATACATGTGAGTTAAACAACATGCTTCCTAATGGCCATTAGAGTCAATACAGAAATTAAAAATAAAATAAAATAATTTTTGAAACAAAGGAAAATAAAACACAGCACTCCAAAACTTATGGGATATAGCAAAATCAGTGCTAAGAGGGAAGTTTATAGAAATAAGTGCCTAAATCCAAAAAGTAGAAATATTTTGAATCAACAATCTAAGCATGCGCCTCAAGGAACCAGAAAAGCAAGAACAAACCCAATGCAGAATTAGCCAAATGAAATAGATAATAAAGTCCAAGCAGAACTAAACGAAGTAGAAACAAAATAATCGATACAAAGAATCAACCAAATGGAAAGTCAGTTTCTTGAAAAGATAAACAAATTCTATAAACTGCCACTTAGGCTAACTAGAAAAAAAAAGAGAGAAGACTCAAAAAAACAGAATCAGAAATGAAGAAGGAGACATTACAACTGATACCACAGAAATACAAAAAATCATCAGATACTATTATGAGCATATTTCACAGGAATTTAAAATGGAAAAGAGAGTGGAAGTTGCAGCCTCAAGCACCTGGCTTTGCTAAAAGTCAGAGTACTCAGTAATGACCTGAACTGACTCTTGCCTTCATTAGTTAGGGTTACAAAGCCAAAGTGGACTTCACTGAATATTCTAGAGGCAAGGAACAAACAATATAAAGAGCTTAATTAGGAAATAACTGCTTCCAAAGCCCATCTTTGGAAAGCAGCTGTATAATTTAGGACAGGGCAAATAATCCCTCAAGAAAATTTTCTTCAGAAAAATCAGTGATAATGTTTTACATCTTTAGTCAATTTTTAACTTTTAAAATATTTGAATTTAAAAAATTATTATGAGTTTTGAAAAAGATATGAATATAAAGTGCTTTGTGTGTATTAAAATTTTAAGTATTGCATGTATTATAATAATAATATTTACTATTAGTCTCAGTGGGGTTCTTCAACTCTCCTTTGTACATAGCAGGTAAGCAACTATATTATATACATGTGTATGTATCTATATATCTATATCTCACAGGTCTTGTATATAATAAAGGATTGTTAAGTCAACGTTTTAAAGAATTGACTAACTTCAAAACTACCTTTAAAAAATCATTTATGAGTTTTAGCTTCTATTGAAATACCGCATGCACTAGGTTAGACATAAACATTAAAATTAAAGCTTACTTTAATATATTTGTGTATATTTAGTACATATGTTCATAACACTTTCTTCTAGTAATTAATCGCTTTGGTTTCCTAATCTCTAGATAACATTACATTTTTATAAATGATGTCAATATTTACCACTTTAAAATATTTGCATATATTGATAAATTCACTTTTTATATGTTAATCTTTTAGAATTCCTACAAAGAACGTCCCCTTAGAATACATAAAATAATAACCAGAATTCATTGTTAACATTTTCCTCTATTTAACCGACTATAGTACCCTATTACCTTAGCTCTCACTTTACTTGCTGAATGTACAATATATTCGGTCAATGATAAGCATAATTTTAAAATAGTCATTTAGATTACCTGTGTAATAAAAGATGGCACTGTCAGAAATAATAAAACAAATAAACATCAACAGAAATGCAATTTAAAATAATTTTTTAAGGATAAGTTCAAGGATTGATAAATATTTCTTAATTTCTGTTTTCTCATCTGTGAAATTACTATAATATGTATCTCACTGAATAGTTGTGAGGGATAGTTATGCAATTATGTAATACTGACTTAATTATTTCCTTCTAAAGTTCATATGTTGAAGTCCTAACCTCTAGTGTAGAACCTCAGATGTGTCAGTATTTGGATATAGGACCTTTAAAGAGACAATTATGTTAAAAGGCTAATAGGGTGATTTTAGTCCAGTCTGATTGGTGTCCTCATTTTTAAAAATGGGACGATACAAAGAAAGACAACAGGGGAACACGTGAACAGAGAGATGACAATGTAAAGAGGCAGCGAGAGGATGACAATCTTCACGCCAAAAAGAAAGATCTGGAACTAAGCCTGTCGTTTTCATTCTGCTAACACCTCGATCTTGCACTTTCAGCCTCCAGAACTATGAGAAAATAAATTCATATCATTTAAGCCACCAGTGTGTTATATTTTGTGATGGCAGTCTTAGCAAATAAATGCACTAGTATATAAATACGTACTATAGACAGCATGCCTGTCTAATTATGGTTTTGTCAACTATTACTGTGACTGGTTAAGTCAATCTAATAATGTATTGAGTCAATTTTGAAAATTGTTACCCGAGTTTTCTTCAGACCATCACAATGTCAAGTTCCTCCAGCAGTGTACTGCTGTAACCTTGAGCTTAGTGTTACATCAAGGTTGCCAAGAGTTCTTCTCAACATTCATGCTCCCCAGGTTTGACAGGACCTGTCTGCCTGAACCACAGAGGTTGGTATCCACAGTCCTGTTCCTTGTAATTGGCAGTCCACTGTGATATTTTACATGGCAAAAAAAAAATTAGTAATAGGTACAGAGGTAGGTAGTTCCCCTGGTTCATCCTTAGTCTACTCTATTAGGCCTTATTCACCCATCCCTTTCTCCCTGACTCTTTCCCTTATTTCATACAAACTCTTTATGCATCTGTGGAAGGTCTTAGAAGTGAAAAAATCATCTATCCTTTCCTTAGCCATGGCTGTACTAATTGGTATCAGTTCAACATTCTGGGTCCAAGCTCCTCGCTTGGGGCAAATATAATAACATTTACTGATCCCTACCTTTGCCAGGGTAGGGAGACCAGGGTAAGGAGAGTTTCTTGGTCATCCCATAACAGTAGACTATGTTCGGTGCACCACTTGTGGTGTGAACATGGGATTATTTTTCTCTATCCTTCCTCCACCAATGGATGACTTTTGCTTGTACTCTTTCTACTATAAATAAAGGGTATTTGCCTGGGTTTTACTCCCCAGTTGCTTGAAGCTTCTGCTTCATAGAGTGAAACAGCTCTAGACGTGGCCAAGGTCGCTGTTTCTTTCACTGCCTCTAATCTTTCCCATGAGTTTCCAGTAGAGGCTCAAGAAAAAGAGATGGCAAGTGAATCCACACTTGAACTGGATCTGGAGCTCTCAGAAGTTCTAAATTGTCATGCTAACCCACATCCAACTTTGAATACAGTATTAGCATTTAGCTGTTTTCTTCTTATCTGCTTTTATAGTACTTTCATCCCAAGTTTTGCCAAAGATCCTTCTCTCTTCAGAAGGTCCTGAAACTGTGTGAAATTTTGTCCACCTGGTGGTCTTGAGACCTCAACTCTGAAAAGTCTAAAAAATGTTATAATTTTGTAGATTATCTGGCTTTTTTTCTTGTTAAGTTGGGATCATCATATTCCCTTGCAGCTTTCTGTGTCCTAAATAGAAGTACAACTCCTTTGCTGAAGATCTTTTGAGGAGTTTCCAAATATGAGTACTTAAATATGCTGATATAGTCAAATGAAGAGTAAAAAAACCGCACAAAAATGTACATTTTATGAGTAAACCCAATACATGTATTTGATATGGGTTATAACTTGCACATACAACTTATGTATATATGTGTGTGTGCACGCATGCATGTGTATTGCCAGTGGTTATGTGAAAAGCCCATTTAAAAATTAAGAAAGCCCAAATAATTTTAAGAACCAGCTGGGCTCGGTGGCTCAGCCTGTAATCCCAGTGCTTTGGGAGGCTGAGGTGAGTGAATTGCCTGAGCCCGCCTGGGCAGGTGAGACCTCATCTCTACAATAAATCAAAAACTTAGCCGGGGGTGGTAGCACGCGCCTGTAGTCCAGCCACCGGAAGGCTGAGGCAGAAGGATCGCCAGAGCCCAGCAGGTCGAGGCTGTGGTGGCCGAGAGCGGCCACTGCACTCCAGTGTGGGCGACTGAGTGAGATTTCAACTCAAAAAAAAAAAAAGAAAAAAAAAAGAACCAGTTTTATTTCATCTAGAATTTTTTATTTCACTGATATATTTTTAGAATAAATTCATCATGCTAGAAAATGAGTTGGCAGTATGAGAAGACACCAACCAAGACTTTTCAATATGTAAGAAAAATGTACCTAAGATCCACTTGTCTATAATACACTCTGAAATTAGCCAGAAGGAAGATACAGCATTAAATATCCCAAATTAGAAATGAAAAGTAGAACAATATTTTATTATTAGACAATTAGAGGTATATACCAAAAGTATACATTTTTAAAAACTATGTTGTTAAGGTAATAAAATTTGGCAGACTGAATGTTAGATTTATAAACCCAGGGTGCCCATTCACTAGAGAAAGAAACAATAAGAAAATTCAACAGCAACATATCAATGTCTCCAGAGAAAGTCCGAGTTCTAAAGGTGGCCCCTCCAGCATATACATAAAAGGGGTTGCTAGTGGCTTGAAAAGCTCCAGAAAGGCTCTGCAGAGAATGTTCTCTTATCAAAATTCCCACTGAGAATGTTCCTGTAGGAAGAAGAAGAGCTGGAAAGTATTGAATCTTTTAAAATTTCTATGTGAGAGCTGGATATTTAGTATTCCAAACAATTGCTGATGGCTCCTCAGGGGGTGGTAAAATTTCAATAAAGCATTTTTTTTTTAATTACCAAAAGAGGACAATCTGATGTAAGCATGGCAAGAAAATGTCTGATTGTCCAGAAGGCTCTGATTTCTGGGAATTTTGATTAAAGCTTTCAAATATCTGCATATCCACTTTGTAATGTAACTTTAGCCATATAATCACAAATCAGCAAATTTAATGGCCTTATGTTGATAAATGTTTCTAATGCAACCTTTCGTAAAATATGGACAGGAGGATAGAAAAGAATATTTCTTCAATTTCTTTGGCTCCTTAATAATGTCAGCAAAAATAGAACGCAGCCTTTCTGGACATATTTGAGAAAAACCCAGTCTTCCTTCTGTATTCTGACAGTATGGGAGGAAAAAACTTAGAAAAAATTTTTTAAAAAAAGCTTCTCTCTCAAGAATGCCACTTGCATTTAGTTCACTCACAAGTACAAATAACCATTGGTAAATAGGCAATTTGCCTCTAATCATTACATTGCTCCATTGTCCATCTGTGTATATAACTGCGCAAAATCTTCTTATCTTCTTATCCCTGGAATATCATCTAGACAGTCAGACAGTTTGAAATCTGTTACCTGCTTGTTCTCTGCTTCCATATTAGCTAATCCCTTGAATGTTAAATTCGACCTGTTTATTTGAAGTTGTGGTATTTGATAATGATGATAAGAACTATGTTTATCAACCACTTATATGCCGGTATTTGGTATACATTACACATTTTAATTGTCACCACATCTTTGAGAACCATGAAATGTTATGATCTTTATTTTATATTGAGGAAAGTGAGCTTACGGTGTTTAAATATCACGTCCAATTTCTCCTAAGTGGTAACAAATAGAAGGAGAATTTTATTTCACATATCCTGACTCCCATGTATCTGCTCTTAACCATTGCACCTGACTGTCTCATCCCTCCCAGTAACTATCTCCTTACTTCAAACTGCAAAGAACTTGACAGACTCCCTTATAAAGAATTAGAAGTACTTAATGCTCTGTGTTCTACCCTTAGGGATGCCTGTAACTAGTGCCCAACTGTGATGGGAAGGCAAAACTCAGCCCCTTTGCTTCAAGTCAGGGTACACTCAGAAGTGTAATTTATACTCCAGAGTTTCTCACATGACAAAATATTTTCGGATGTCACCAATATTGTATCTCTTCTGAACTTCCTACCCTTTCTTCCTTTTTCTGCTTCCCCCACACTCTTAATGTTACTTCTGGAAGTACTGGCTTAGTAAATCACTGGCACAAGAATCTTTGACCCATCGTCTACATTTCTAAGAACCTGTCCTAACTCAACTATATAATAATGAGCTCAAGAAATAACCGGGATGTTCACCAACGCCTAGGATGTGGGACATTGGAATGAGCAGTACGCCGACATTCATAACAATAAAATGTCAGTTAAATCACAAAATAATGGATTTCTTGAACCGATCAGAGAATTAAGGGCTTAGGGAAAATAATTTGCTTGGAATCCAAGGAAAGTCAGGTGTCTCAAAGTAGGTGGGACACACACACTGAAACACATATGGAAGAGCATGGAAGAAAGAGACACTAGTGCCATGTACGTGATTAAAAATAATTTATTATTTTTTAGATTGATAAAATATAAGTATGGGCTAGCATAAGTATAGAACCCCTGGGAGATTCAGACATATAGAATTTTTTATACTACTTGCGGGCTCTTCTTCACTGACCTCTACTGGGGTTCACCAGAAAGAATGGAGCATGTTGAGATATAAGAGAAATCCTCCCATTATGGTGCAGCCTTTGATTAAGACAGCATTCACCATTACCAAAAAGTCATCAAAAGCCACTCAAGACCTTCTCTTCCTTGGAAAAATAGCCTTAAGTTGCCAGTGTGAGGACAGCACAAGCCATCACTCCTAGAGCATAGGTGAAGATAAAGCTGGAAAAAGACACAAGGAAAAAGCTAAATCTCTCTCCCTGGGGTAGGACCAGGAAACTATCCTGTAATAGGTTCATCATAGATCTCCTACCACTAGAGGAGGAATGGGGAACCATTCCACACAAGACCTATTAGGGTACGGACAGGGTGAGGGTAGAGTGCTAGAGCGGCGAAGGGAGGCATGGCACTAGTAACCCAGAGATCCAAGTAATTGCAAAGAATTGCAACACGCAAAGAGGTTTAAAAAAGTTTATTTAAAAGTAAATTAGAGAGAGAGAAGGGAGAAAGAAGATTCACCTCCCCAAGGTGGAGGAGGGGGCCAAAGCCAGGAAGCCTGGCGACAGCCATAGCTCAAAGAGCACGTGGCCACACCAGAGTCTAGCAAGGCAGTGGCTGCCGGCTGCTTCTGGTTGAGTCCTTTTAACCATTCCCTTGATGGGGGAAGATCATTAAGGTGATCGGGTGGTGGCCTACTCCACGTCATCACAGAGGGGCCGGCAAGTGCAGGCATGACGTCAGGTGATGGACAGCAGGCAGATGGGTGGGTTAGTCACATGATTGCTGCCATGGTGGGGTTTAATCTGTGTCATGTAGGTCACAAAGGGCTGATTAGGTTAACCCTGGGGGGGGGGGGGATTCCTGCAAGAGACTTGTTAGATATTTGCCATTCACAAACTCAGACACTTGCAACTCACAAACTCCTTGACCAAAGGTGGTCCTATTATCACTTTTATGAAGTTGGCCAGCCAAAGTGTGATCTTTGATCTTCAGCCTTGACAAGGAACCTAAAAGTTTACTAGAGATGATTATGCTAAACCATAAATTGAAAAGTTGATCTGTTCTGGTCTTGCTTCTGAAGGAGATTTACTGAGGGAGGATGGGATAGGCTGCTGCTTATTCTGTAGTAGAATGTCTGAATGCTTTCTAATGGTTATGCTGAGGCAAAAAGATTAAACTAAGAATAAACTAACTTTCTTCTTGGTTTCTATAGGTTTCAAGACCCACTAAAGGTTCATAGCAGGGTTTGGTTTCCATGGCCAGGTCACCAAGAAAAATTCCAACCTGAAGATCAAACTTGACTCAGTTTTGGAATTGGGTCAAAATAAGAAAAAACCATTATGTCTCCCAAAACCGGGATCAAAAACACCAAGTACTAAGCGCTAGTAGTAATCTACCTCTGGGAAGAAAAAGAGCATAGCAAGACACACAGTCAGGTGCAAGAGCTAAAGGGAAGGCCAAAAGCTGGGGGGATAAGGAACATTAAGAACTGGGCCTCCATGCTAAAGTATTGCTAGAAAAATTTGAAGCTGGTTGCACACCAAAGGTAACTATAGCAACAACATCTCAAACCAGCCAAACTCAGGACACAAGTCTTCATATTAGCAGTCTGTCAGAAGAGAGGTGCGTATTTCTATACAAAAATGCTGTTTGCTTCGGTCTCTACCATACTTCCCTTTGTTTCAAGAAGTCAATATAAAATAAGACAAATAAAAAAGTAGCGGGACAAAATAATCCATTTAGACAAATCTATAAGACTCAAAAAAAGACCTCAATGTTAGAATTACCAGGCAATAAATTAAAATAACTGTGACTAATAGTTTAAAAACTTCTAAAGCATAGTTTCCTTATCTTCAAAATGAAGATATTAAGTATCAGATTCTTGTAGCTTATGTGCAGATTAAACGCGATAATGGTAGTAACGTGCACACTTAGCGAAATATCTGATATAGGGTGGGGATTTAGTAAATGACAGTAGTCGTGGTTATTACCATCTTGAGTATTTAGTAAAGTACCATTGACAGTCTAAATGTTTTCGTGGTAAACTTGGGTAGAATAATTCATCTGAGTCATACCTTCTTGGAAACCCTTGCAACAACGAAACCAAGGCTGCAAAAGTTGGCTAGATTATTTTTTAGAGGTTCCTGAGTATATCGCTAAACCTTCCCCTCCTTACTCCAAGCTGATTTCCACCATCTCTTTGCTTCTTCTGCTTCAGCTATCAGTTTTTAAATTTTATTTTATCAGGAATGGGAGATGAAAAAGGCAGCCAAGTTTCTTTCTCCACTGTGTTAGATACTTGGCTATTGGTAACTCTCCCCAGTCTTCATTCAAGACTACTGGGAAGTTTTTCCTCACAAAAAAAAATCAATGACCTCATTGTAGTCTGTGTCTATGTTGTTATCATAGAACACGAAATTCCAATTTTCCACTTCTCATGATGTGTTCTTTCTTACGATAAAAACAAATATGCTAGATAACACAGCAGAGCAATTTAAAGCAGTATGTACAATATACTCATGGATTATTCCTCTTTTCGTTGATGAACCCTATTGTTTTTGTAAGTAAGATTCAATTACAAGCCAGTGTTCACATACTAATCAGTGACTCCCAATTGCAATTATGAATATGGTTTCTAAAAGTTCATTAGTATCATTCAAAGGCAGAACCTGGGTTACAGAATCAACTTTTTTTTCTGAAACTTTTCAGAGTTTAAACTGTTTTACTTTTATATTGCTTGAGCTATTTATCTTGCTAGATTCTATGCCTCAAAATACAGTCTTCAGTTAATAAAATATACAGGACCCAAAAAATCAAAATAAAATATAGAGGATTCAGGCAATAGAATGTGTCTGTTTTAACCTTAGACTCTCCTGAATTGTTGTGATCAGACTATATTTATGAATAAATATCATTGACCAGTTACTCATAGCCAGCAGAGGTATTGAGTATACCTAACAACACATAAAAACTTCATGGTTACCTCAGTTCTTTTAAAGGTGATGTATCAAAATTAAAAGTAGAGATAAGTACGGTGGGTTGTAGAGCTCTGAGATATCTTTGTATTCAGCTGCCCTGTGTGTTTTATCGACTATGGGAATCTTGACACCAAATTGTATTAATCACTAAGGATTACTCCACATGTACTTACGTTTCTCTTGCTACTTTATTCTAGTTTTTTTCATTAAATGATGATTGTTTTTAAAAAGAACAAATATTTGAGAAGGTCAGTCCCAGAGCTATTGATAACGTGTAGTTCGTTTTTCTCATTTAGGAACAATTAGTGACCCCCAGCCTCAGCGGAACAGTTAGGGCTGCAAAAGCCAGAATCTATCCTCCCAACTACTCTGATACACTATTTCTTACAGGATTTTCAAAGTGGGATAGCCTTCCCACTGTTTGTTTGGATACCTTAGGGAAGTGACTTAACTTCTCTGAGATAATAGAGAAATGGGGATTTTAAAAGTATCTATAGCACAGTGTTCTCGTGGCAATTAAATGTGTTAATATTTCAAAGCACTTGTTCTTGACCCTGTAAAGATGCTGGCTAAAATAAGTTATTTCACTTTGAGTACTACTCTAGAGTTATCTTATTAGTAGTTAACATTTTGACAGGGAGTTTTAAAATGTCCGTGCAATTTGTAATTAAATAAAAGAATAATTGTTAGTCTGTGGCTGGCATAAGATAGAACAATGGCATGAAATCCCTTTACAGTTTAACTACCTTCCTGACAATACTGGCTGAGCACATAGCTACTCAAATCCTGTGTGGGGGAAAATATTCTCATAATTCAATTACATCAATTATGACAGCTAACATTTACTAAGTATTTACTATGTTCCAGGCAGTCTTCTAAATACTAATGTATTAATTCTAAATGCCAGAATAATGCTATGGAATAGGCACTACTATTCTCCCCATTTTACAAATAAGGAAAATGAGACACAGAGAAGTAGCTTTCCAAGTTCATGCAGCTAGTAACTGGTAGAGATGAAAGGGGAAAATTTATCATGCCCTGAGTACTTCCCAATTTAGCCAGCATGGTAAAATCCTACTGGCAAGCAGAAATAAAAAATATAAAAAAACAACTCATGTAGTCTCTGTCCTGATAAACTATGAAGGAACCATTCTACTGAAAGTGATCAACAACTTCAGGAAGGAACTGGTGGCATGTTTTCACTGAATATGAAAGAACTGAGGCTTGTGAACACAGCAAAGATAAGCAAGTTGGGCTCTATCTGCAAAAAAAAAAAGATATTTTATGAAAATATTAGCCTTATCTAAACTAATTGGGATTTTCACAATGATCTCTGACTTATGCATTCTAACATGTAGTTGAGTTCCTACCCTCTTTGCTAAACAATCACTTCTTAATTTTTCTTCCTTTAAAGGTTAACAGCTGCATATTCTGAAGGTAAGGAGAAAACCTCTAAAAGAGCATCTATAATCTGGAAAATTATTCTCTAGATCAATCCCTTAATCTTAATTGCAAACCATAGTGATATTGAGCATGTTTGTAGAACTGATTAGAATGGATTTGTCCAACAACTCAGACCATGTCTTTCCAGAGTATGTTTGTGGTTTATGTGTTCTTTTAAGTGAGGAAGACCTAGTCATGAAGATATAACCCCTCTCCACTTTTAGTAGTCAGATATGGAGGATATAGACAGAATTTTGGTCTCAACTGTTTTCTCTGATACATTTTCAGTTATACTGGAAATTGAAAAACAATGCTGGGCAATAACATTAGGGAGAGATGGTTATATGGAAAGATGCCCAGATAGGCAGACGTTGATACAATATTGGTCGGCAGGCCTTGGAAAGCACTCTCTAAAATGAGAACAGAACCATGCTTGAGTTAAAGTCTCATCTGCTTATCTGAGGTGAGAAAAAGAATTTCTCCAGTTAGGGAAGAGATGAGATGAGAGGGAAGGATAGAAAGCAGACCTTTGAGATATCAAGACACCACTCTACAACTTTTGAATGAACAAATGAAAAGTAGAAGTTTTGACATTGTCCTTTTAAATATACTGACTCATTAAATATTGTCAGATACGAATATGCTAGGCATTGCTGATACACTGGTTGACTAGAAAGAAAACTACCTTTTTCCACGGAGCTGACAGTGTAGAAGGGACAGATTTCACATTTAATTTCAAGTGTGTTCAATGTTACAGTGAAGTATATATCATCATGGGAGTTCATAGTGGGAAACCCAGCTTAGTCAACAAACAGCAAGAGGCAGTTATTTAATCTGAGGCCTCAAAGATGGATAGGTTTTAGCTGCTGTGTGTGAGATAGCAGAGAGAAGCTGATGTAGAGAATTTCAGGCTGAGGAAAAAGAAATACAGCCCTGATGGCTCACTTGGAGAATCCAAGAACTTATAGTTTCAAATGTTAATCTATCCTCTCATCCAGAACAAAATAAGGATTGAAGAAGGCAGAATGATCATATTAGTGAATATGTATTGTAAATTTTTTATGCACCACCAAAATACTAAACTCTTTATATTCAAAGTGTTTTAAAACACAAGCTGCAGTTCATGTGGAATGTGTTATTGTTCTTTTCATTTTACACAAGAGGAAACTAAAGTGCAAAGAGTTTACACTATATATAAATGATAATGCCAGGAATTCAAACATAGGTCTCCCTGGCCTGTATCCGAAACTCTTTCTACATTTATTAGGGGACAATGGAAGCAAAAAAGTGATACTTAATAAAGGCAGAATTACACTAGGAAAAAGAAACGATGGGAGGAATGTTCCTCTCTGCCTATTAATAATTGTACCTACAGCCTCAAAAAAAAGTTGCCAAAAAGACTTACCTGTCTGTTTAAAGAAAAAATAATGATGATTCTTAGAGAACCAATAGCAGGAGATATCATGGGTCTGCCCATTGCCCGTGATTCAAGATTTGACTCAGAGTTTGACTCTTTTATTCTCTAGTAATGGATCTATCATCTCAAAAATTCCGTAAACTTTCTTTCTAGCAGAAATGACATCTTTTTCCAAGGTGAAATTGAAAGTGATCCTTCTCAAAATAAAAATCATTGCATACAGGAAAGTCTAGCTTTTTGTGTGTGTGAGGTGTGATATATCGATGCCTGGACCACCATATTATGCAAGGCAATTCTCCTCAGACCCAAAAGTCTTTTTATATCCAATATAAAAATACAATAGAGAAAAAGTTTCACAAAGATCAAAATAATTCACATAGATTATACCACACTATTCCAATGAAAAGAAAGTTTCAAAATTTACCTAAAGCATTATCGGAAAACCACACTGTCAGAAGAAGTTAACTTCCCTCATCTTAACCAAAGAGATATGAGTGATCTTTTCCAGAATGCACTATTCAAAAGTAAAGAAGCCCACAAATCCATTCATCTTGTTCAGAGTTGTCAACTTTGTGTCTTAAATCTCATTTCAACCCGCCTCGGTGGCTCAGCCTGTAATCCCGCGCCTTTGGGAGGCTGAGGTGAGTAGAATTGCCTGAGCTCACGGGTTCGAGACCCGCCTGGGCAGGCAAGACCTCATCTCTACAATAAAATCAAAAAAATCAGCCGAGCGTGGTAGCGCGTGCCTGT